>NW_021604831.1:173730-248009 GCF_004785775.1 Grammomys surdaster
CCTGCAAGTTCATCAAAGAATCCATACAGGAGATAAACCTTACAAATATAATGAATGTGGCAAATCTTTTACACAGGACTCAATACTTTAAGTTCACCACAGAATACATACAGGTGAGAAGCCTTACAAATGTAAGGAATGTGGTGAATTATTTACACGGAACTCAAAACTTCATGTTCACCACAGAATCCATACTGGAGAGGAACCTTAGAAATTTAATGAATCTGGCAAATCATTTACACAGAACTCAAACCTTCAAGATCACTACAGGATCCATAAAGGAGAAAGACCTTACAAATGTAATGAATATGGCAAATTATTTACATGGAACTCAAACCTCCAAGTTCACTACAGAATCCATACAAGAGAGAAACCTTACAAATTTAATGAATGTAGAAAATCTTTTACAACAGAACTCAAACCTGCAAGTTCACCAAACAATCCATTCAGGAGAGAAAGCATACAAATGTAATGAATGCTGGAAATCCTTTATCAAGTCATCACTCCTTAAAGTTCACCACAGAATTCATACATGAGAGAAACCTTACAAATGTAATGAATGTGGTAAATCTATTTATTTCAAGCCCTCAAGTTCACCACAGAATACATACATATGGAAAAGGCATATTATATTCATATTCTGTAGTTCTTCCAAAAAAATATTTGAAAATTATTTTACCCAGCATTAATCTGAAATCATTAATAATGGTATAGTATTCATTTTCAAACTCTTAAACAATATTGTAAAGTATAAGGATTTAGCCAGAATAGCATTAATATCTATCCTAATACAAATAGGTTGCTTAATGTCCGTAGTTTAGTTTTGAAGAATATTGGAATTTGAGTGATATATTCTTTGTGAAGATTATTATGCTCTTCAATTTTGAGCTTTTGATCGAGTAACTTTTAATCTCTAATCTCATATTTTTCACAACTTTCAATAAATGTATACTAAATTCTTCTTTTACTCTTGCCGTGATGTGATAACTGTCTATTTTATACTGGGATGGTATCATTCATGCCATTCAGTTCCTTATTGCTAATGCCAACAGAAACATGTGGCAAAAGATAAATTTAATTGCTTTAGACAGATTCCAAGACAACAGTTTGGAAGATAATATATGGTGAGCAGAGGAAACTATGAGGTTTCCCAAGTGCTTGCTTGCTTTTGTATGTGTGGGTTTTTGTGTGAAAGTGTATGTGTGTATCTGTTTATTATGGACAAAACTACTTGTATTAAAAGAAAATATGATTTCTGGTCTAGGGCAAAATTCTAAATGGACACATTGTGTGGGTTGGAGGTTCAAATTTTAAGATGACAAATCCTACTCTCATCAAACTATTGAAATTCAAGGGTTGTTCTGAATAATGTCCATGATAGAATGTTCTACATTTTTGTCGAAATTTCATGATGTCACAAATGGATGATGAAATGGAAAAGGCTTCATTTTACTTATTGCAAATGACAATGTATTTTATACTTGAGTCTCTGTTAGCAAATGTGGATTTCAAGCAAGCTGTACAAGGGTAATTAGGCCATTTTCATCTCACATTTATTGTGAACACAGCAGTGATTAACAGAGATGAGCAATTGTCTATTGAGTAGGATAATGAGATTTTTATCCAGATGCCAAGAAGTGGTACATATATGTATCAGTGTTGCTGTTTGAATATTCTCCACATTGATTTCAATAGTTGTTGTGATAGTTTACAAACATGAATGTAGTTTCTGGTATCACTTCGACATTTTCAACCTGTTGCTTTGCTTATATTTGCTTTTATGTCTGTAAGTACATCAATGCATCAGTAATAGTGTGAGACCTTGGAGCCTCCTCTTGTCATAGATTCCAATTTGGGCCAGTCATGGAATTCCTTTCCCTCTGTCTATTCTTCATCTTTATACCTGTAGTTCTTTTATGCAAGGACAATTCTAGGTCAAAGTTTTGACTGTGGATAGCCAACAGCCTTATTATTTCTGATTGCAATAATCAGAAAACAACCCAGAGATCCCACAAAGGAGAATGGATACAAAAAATGTTTAATTTACACAATGTGATACTATTCATGTATTAAGGACAAGGACATCATGAGTTTTGCAAACAAATGGAGGGAACTACAAAATATTCACAATGATGTAACTCACTCATAAAAGGACCTGCATGATACTCACTAATAAGTGGATATTAGCCAAAATAGTACAGAATACCCAAGATAAGATCCTCAGAACTCAAAACAGTTAAAAAATCAAAGTGACCAAGTAAAGATGCAGTAATTCTATTTCTGAGGGAGAAGAAAGCAATCACATGGGGCAGAGGGAGGGAGGATCATGGGTGGAAGAATGGACAGTGAAAGGTAAAGGGGAACAAGATCATGTATTTGGAAGTAGGATTATTGCCCTGGGGGCCAGCCAAAAGAATGGAAATGGGCAACCTCCCGAACATAGGAGGTAGGGGGACCATCTAAAATGTGTCAGAGCCCTGGGAGATGAGAGAACTGTAGGACTTAAAGGGAGGGACCTCCTTTCCTTATATGGAAAAACCAACAGTAGAGAGAGGGAACTTAATAGAGTCAATATCCAGTAGAATTACAGGGCATCAAGTGGAGAGTTGGGTTTGCCATCTCACAATCAAAAATTCTTATCCAGAATTGTTACTGTATAAAAGAACTGCAGGGACAAAAACGGAGAAGAGTTTAAGGGAAAAAAGTTTCTAGATTGCCCAAATTGAGATCTATCTCAAAGGGAGGATCCAAGACCTGACATTATTGCTGATGCTATGGTGTACTTACAGACAGGAAATTATTAGACCTGTCCTCCCAGAGACCCAACAAGCAGCAGACCTAGACAGGCAGATACTTACATCCAACCAATGAACAGAAGGCAGACACCTCTGTGGTTGAATTAGGGAAAGGCTGGAAGAAGTTGTAGAGGGTGGACCCAGAGGAAGACCAACACTCTAAACTAATTTGGACCCATGAGATGATCTCTCAGACACTGAGTCATAAACCAGACAGAATACCCTATCTGGTCCAAGGCCTATGACACTTATACAACAGAGAACTGCCTAGTCTAGCCTCAGTGAGTTAAGACATTCTTAAACTTTGAAAGATTTGATGCTCCATGGAGTGGAGGCCTGGCAGGGAAGAGGTGAGTAGGGGAATCCTTTTGGAGAGATTTAGGAACTGTCAGAAGGTGGACCGGAGGCGGATAATGACTATAATATAAGAAAAGACTAAAGCTAATTCTTTAAAAAATCATCTGGAAGTTTGATGATGACAGGGTTTCATTGTTTTTTATTTGATAAAGAAATACAGATAAAATTTCTAAGACTAATTTCACATACCATACAATATCACTAGTCTAGATTTATATAACCCTCATACTTGAATCAGATTAAGCAACATCAGAGGATTAATAACTACTATGTTAGTGTATAACTGTGAGACTTGCCTTGAGATAAACCCTGATAAATCTAAACCAATGAATGGTTTAAACTACAAAGGACTTAAAATTTTAAACACACTGCTTGGAGGTGGTAGACCTACATAAAAATAGTTTCCTGTTGGTTATTCTCTGGCTGCTTTGATGGTACCACTTTTTTATACTTTACCTATAGATAGATGTCTTCTTGAAAGTTAGAAATATTCTCTCCTACAGCAAATCTGAAAGGTAAATACCTCAAAATAGTTGAAAGAAGGTCCAGGAAATGTCCAGATTCACTGGGGCACAACATTTCAGAGTAAGCAATTAAACTGTATCTTACAGAAAAGAAAGCCAAGCTGAATAAACAGAATCTAGAAAGGTTGCCCAGAAAAGATTTATACCACACAAGGAACCTGAACAGGGCACTTTTCAATGAGTCGGCCTGCTTTCAGGCTTAGCATTGTGATCCAGATTTCCAACTTTTTAGATCTGCCACCTATACTCAAGCAAGCATTGGTGATGCAGCTGTCTTTGAACTAGTTCTGCTCATTTTCAGCCGTACTCTATAAATATTCTCAGTAAAGCTCATCAGTTCCCCAAATGGGCCATTGGTGGGATCTGTTTTGGTCACTTCTGTATTTGTTACATTGGGTGAGTAAATGTTTCTTGTGTCTCTCCTGAAAAGATTTGTCACAACACATCACTGTCAGGAGCTATAATGGGACAAGCTAATAATTATCAGGTGATCATCTTGAAATGGCTTGCCTTAGAGTATTATATAATCTCCCAAAAATGAGATCCTATACAGCAAGGCTGTAAGGAACTTATTTTAGCAAAGGTATCTGCTATGAATATGCTTTTCCTATTATTATTATTAAAAAATATGACAATCACTAAACAATAGCACACCCCTTTGGAGAAGATCTCTGCAGATCCATGAAGATGTACTGTCTTGTGGTGATGCTATATAGACAAATAGATGACTTCTTAAGTCTTAATGGTGATCCTATAAGAATTCCTAAACTTATATCAATGATTATTAAGCTCTATTATATTGGGATAGTGACTAGGTCCCTCTCTGATTGTCAAAACTGGAGTGAGGACTCTGTGGATCTCCCAAGCATCATCAGTTAATTGCTCTTAGATAGTAACCAGATTTTCTCCTACTCAATGCACGTTCCAATTGGTTGTAAAATGATTAACCAAACGTCATTTAACAGGGAATTAATGATTTTTTTATAGGTGCTAGGACTGAAGATAAAATATCGCCTGGGTTTATCTATACAAAACTTCACTAATACCTTATTTATAGTTTTAAGCCTTCAGTGAACCTGTGGAGCTAGAAAGGTGATAGATGTTTTTCCAGATAATTACTCCTAATTGATATGCATGTAAACATTCTGTGTTGTAAACATCTATTTCAATTTATGATTTGAATTTTGGTGTGAAACTATGATGAACTTTGTAACATGTGATCATATACTCTGAAAGATGTACAAGTACTGAAGAGAAAGACAGAGAGTCACTCATACCTTCCCTTCCTTTTCCCCACCCTAGAACTTTTTTTTCCCTTAGAATTTTTTCCTTATTAGATTTTTTTCTTTTCCCCACTTAGGACTTTTTTGCTTTTCCCCTTAGATAGCTTTCATAGGAAACATTTTACACTTAGTATTAAACTTTATAATAACTTTTCTAAATGTCATCTTCTTGCTACCTCAGATTAGCAGGCATAAATTAGAGCCCAGCTGTTCCTGCTGAGATAGAACAAAGGCCACATTACCCAATCCTCTGCTGTTAGACTACAGGTGTTAATCATCTAAGCTTGCAGTCTTTTACCCACAGAAGAAGATTTTAGGACCTTTTAGAAGTTATCATTAGCATTTCAGTACAGGTCACAGAGCCAGAAAGCCATGAGACCTTCAGACTTTTAAGCCATCACCAGAGTCCTACTATGTGCCTCAGCCACTACCCTCTCTGGGCTGGGAGGCTCTTGGCACATCACTGTGATGAACTGAAACCAATGAGTCAAAATAACTATCACCTATTTCATACCATATTTTAGTCTCCTCTCAGAGAATTCACAAAAAAATATTGAAAAAAAAACCCAGTAGGAACAAGGAAAATGAGCTATGTATATGAGTATGCCTGGGTACATGGCTTTTAAGCATTTGCTGGCTTTTGGAAAATTATGGAGAAGTAGTATTCAGAAATCCAAGAATGCTGTAAGGACAGTTGAGTGAGCAATTTATAAATGGAATACACCCAAAAATAAAAGAATGGCAACAGAAATCAAGACAGTAAAGTCAATTACTGTGAGGTTCACTGTGAAATCAATCTATTGTATATTGGAAGGTTCACTATTGATGCTAAGTTCTAAAAACAACAACAAAAAAGACTGCCAGTATTTTTTCATAAGACTATTATAAATTTTTATTCATCATTAATGTAATTAATGAATAAGTGTTACATGTCTTCTCTGTATCCAGAGTCCGACAGTTCTGTCAATGCAGTCATGTTGAAAAGTAGGTACCATATTAGATTACATATTCTTGCTGGAAGGCCATAAATTTTTGAGTACACATTGTTGTGTGAATGTAAAATGCAAAATGATATACATTTGACTACAAATTGAGGAGCACTACATGAAGGAGTCATAAATATCTGGATATTAAGCATGGCCATGCCTGTAGAAGGAAGTGAAAGAACAAAATTTGCACCCAATATGAGCTACAGTCATATCACCCATGTCGTTTCCTGGATGCAAGATAAAAATAAGATACATGCTTTAAAAGGAAAACCAAATTGGCCCTCTTTGATTGAATATTCCCTGAAGCAAAATGTTTACAGTTACTATAAAAGTATAACAAGTTAATATGAGGAATGTAGCATGTTCATGGGTCTATATTTACATTCAGAATGTTTGTGTTCAACTGTGCTGCATGTGATTATTTGCCACTCACACGTCATTACGAAAGGACACCAGGGCCTTGTACACAATCAAACAGGGGAACAAATTGCACAAAGCAGGCCAAGACCTTAAGGCAAATGCAAACAATAAATAAAACACAAATGATCTCATTTTTTCCATAATAAATGCAAAACATAGGAGAGTGGTCAGTAACTACAACATCAACAACAGAATACAAGTCATAGAAAAGAGATTCTCAGGTGTAGAAGATACCTTAGAAAATATTAAAACTGTTGTAAAAATATCTTGAAAACATCAAAAACTCATTACTCAAATATCCAGGAAATCCAAAGCAAAATAAAAAGATAAAATCTAAGAATAATTGGATTATAATAGTGGAAGATTCCCACCTCAAAGGACCCATAAACATCTGCAACAAAATCATAAATTATAGATTACCCATACTAAAAATATAGATGGCCATAAATGTACAAAAGTCCATAGAGTACTATATAGATTGGACCAGAAAAGAAAATACTCTCATGACATAACCATCAAAACACTTAGTGCAGTGAAGAAGGAAAGAATATTAAAAGTTTAAGAGGAAAAATGCGAACAAACATATACAGAGAGACAGTGTAGGACAATGAAAGGCAGCCTGGTTTTTTGGTTAAGCATAGGCTGGAAATTGCCACAGACCCTAAGTGATCCTAAGGTATGGTATGCATTTCACCATGCTCCCAGACACCAGGCTCCTGACAAGCCTGCAACTCTCCATTAGTCATGTAGGGCAACACTCTTACAAGGATATGAACATACAGGTATCTCTCTTTTGCACATATACATACACACACACTCACAAATACAAATACACAAACACATTCACAATGATTTTTAAACAGTAAGAAATATATTGTTCTTATCTCTTCCATATTGAATGATGCCCATACAAATATTTATGAATACATTTAAAAGAATTCCTTAGGAAGACATGTGCAGATGTCTTTTTAGCTTCTATTCCATGTTCCCACCTACTTCTATGTGCTATGTGTTTATGCTCCCAAAATACATGCCTAGCAATCTAAAGACCAGAGTGTAAGTTTTACATTTATCTTTGATTTAAACAACCAACAGTTACTTGGCAAAAGAGTTTCAAGGAAGCATTGTTAGGGCAGTTTGAATGTGACCATGTCTGTACAAGACTTCTTTCATTATATTAGTTGTGTAAGAAGACACATATTAGTATGGGTAGCTGCATTCCTTAGACTAGGCACTCAATCCGTTTAAGAACAAAGAAGTCCAGCTGAGTACAATCAAGGAGGTAAAGCATTGAATACACATGACTTTATTTCCCTCTGTCCTGGACTAGGATGGGATATAACTAGATGCTACAGGGTTTTCCAATGTGACCTCTAGAATGTTTTCCTAACATGGAATTGCAAGTTGAAACAAACTTTTTCTATTCTAAACTGCTCGTTATATAGACATTAATGAAACAGAAATGAAACATGGAACAGGTGATGGCTACTTAGAACTTTTAGAAATGACAAAATCCTAATGAAAAAATTAAAATGTACCTTCTTTAAACAAAGACCTGACAGCTTTCTTAGCCTCTACCATTTTTGTTTTGTTTTGTTTTAGTGGGGTTTTTTTGTTGTTGTTGTTTTGTTTGGCTCATATAACAATAGAAAAATTAAGTATCGTTGCACTATGACACACATTTGCATCAATGGCTGCTTTCTTCTGTTTTCCACTCCTTTGGGTTGCATGATTTATGTTCTCTAAATGCATGCTAGATAAACTAATTTTCAAGTTGTAAAGGTGGAGTATCGTTCCTCAAAAGAACCAAGATCCAATGTCACCTAGATCTTATCTTTCCTAGGTTCTTTTCTGTAAGAAATATCTGTTTCCTGTTTACAAATATTACACTCCATATTATTTTTCTTCCAATAAACTAACAAGACTATGGCATGCATCTAATCACTTTAGACATAATGTCTAAATGTCTAAATAAATGTCTAAACAACCAAATCTAAAAGGAAACTTCAACCACAGTTCTGTAGAATATATATAAGAGTGAGTCAGATGCTTGGCTATTGATTATAAATAATTGGGTTTAGTTTGTATTCAGGAACCTATGTTAAATTTCTGGACATGGTGGTACATTCTTATACTGCTAATACTCAGAACACAGAGATATGTATGATCCTGCTAATGTTGAAAAGCCAGATTAATTTACTTGGGGTCTCTGTCACACAACAAACTTAGGAGTGCATTGTCTGAGCAAGTATGACTGAAGTTGCTTTCTGACCTTATACACATGCATGTATATCGCTATACATTAATGTACCTAATTACACACACACACACACACACAAACACATGCACACACACACACATACACACACACACATACACACACACACACATACACACACACATACACATTCTCCCTTCAATCATAGCTAGAATTAATACATACCTTTCAAACTTCATTTCTCCTTGCTCCCCTGCCCTTACACTTTGTAGGAAAATTCATAATTGCAAATAATAGACACACACACATGATCATTTCTGTCAATATATCCTATCACCCATGAGTAAATGTGTTTCTATAGTCTTTTGGAACTTACCTCATTTATATCTTTAGAAACTAACCCCAGGGAACAATGCTTATTGCTTTGTTTCAGATACAGTTGGATAATTGTCACACACAGCAACTATCACTGTCTTCTCCATCTCCCATTATGCATGCAGCCATCAAATTGTTCTTTCTTCTTTATATGAGCCACCATCAATGAACAAAAATATCTGTGTATATAAATTCCATGTTTCAGCCTCACATGAAAGTATATATCAGCATGTCAGCACTGAAGAGGTTGAGAAAGGAGGCTTGTCAGTTCATTCTCAGTCTGAATAAAAAGGAAGACCTATTGGAAACCAAGTGTGTCTATCTCACACAAGGGTAACTAGTTAGCAGCATGTCTAGAAAATCTGTGTGGCTCAAGCACACACCTGGAAAGAGGTTATAGTGATGCCCAATATCATGTCACATCCTTCTACTTCTTGGATATTTTCTTTGGTCACATTAAGTTTGTTTCAGGCTTCTGAAGGTCCTGTGTCACAGTCATGCTTTCTCTTTACAGAATGTATTAACAGCTATATTTGCAAAAAAAAATCCATTCATAGGGTACTGATATTCAAGACTTCACTGTGAAATATGGAGAAGTGATCTGAGTCATATAGGCAAGCTATGAGTTTGTCATCTTTCTACCTTCATCACTGCAACCATATGTGTAAGCACAGGGCCATACCCAATCTTATATTTGGGCATTTTGTGTACCAAGAATATCACTGGTTATACAGAATGTTCAGCAGTGTTATTAAACATGTAGCCTAGTTTTAATGACTGAGTAGTTTTCCATTGTGAAAATATACCACATTTTCTGTATCCATTCTTTTATTGAGGGATATGTTGGTTGTTTCTACCTACTGGCCATTATAAATAAGACTGTTAGGAATGTATTTGAGTATGTTTCCGTGTTATATGTTGGTACTTCTTTTGTTGTATATGCCCAGTAGAGATATAGCTGGGTATTTAGGTAGAACTATTTCCAATTTTCTGAGAAACCACCAGATTGTTTTCCAAAATGGTTTCTAATCTTGAAATCTTAACAGCAATAGATGCAAGAATACTCCATAAAATTCTCACAAGTGAAATTCAAAAACACATCAAAACTATTTTTCACCACAATCAGTTTTCATTTTTTTAAATGCATTTATTACTTAGGTGGCACCTATGACTTCAATATTTGTTCATAATACTGGGCTCTGCTGACCTGTTCTTGCTAGTCTTGTGACAGTGAACCCTGTAGTATTTTATTTCTATTCATAATCATTGAACATTCTTTAGTGTGCTATCCTTCTTCAAATCCAGAGTAGTCGCAGTATCTCTTGAGTTAATTAAGCAAGTCTCAATTTAAGGACATTTTATGACTTAAGAAATTTTGCCGGGTGATGGTGGTGCATGCCTTTAATCCTAGCACTTCAGAGCCAGAGGCAGGCACATTTCTGTGTTCAAGAGTTCGAGGCCAGCCTAGTTTACAGACTGGGTTCCCGGACAGCCAGGGCTACACAGAGAAACCCTGTCTCGAAAAAACCACAACAACAACCAAAAAGATATTTCATTTACATAATCATTCTTCTATTGTTGTGATAAAACACCATAACCATAGTGCCTTAAGTAGGAAGAGAGTTCACATGGGGATTCTGGTTTTACAGGAAGTCTTGTTTTCAACAGCCCAGAACAGCTGAGCACACTCTGAGAAGCATCTTGTTTTTCTCACATATCTTGTTTTGCTGTTTAGTTCTGCCAGCAGCTAGGCACACATGGTCTCCACACTGTTAGCTAGGCACATGTGACATCCATGCTGCAAGGCACATGGTGTAGTGCCTTCAGCTGTGATTGTCCACAAGGGCAAGGCATGTGGTAAAGGGTATAAATACGCAGGATTTCATTTCAATAAATGAGACTTGATAAGTCCTTCTGTCTTGTCTCCATTCTTCATGTCTCTTGTCTCTCTATGCCCACTCTCTCTATCTTGCTAGACCCTGACCCATGGACTGAAGCAGCAGAATGGGCGGTTATAAAGTGGCACCCAATGTGGAGCAGTAAGAACGACATTACTGGACATTACTGGAGGAAGAGTCAACTGAAAATTCAGAAGTGAAACAGAGGTGATTGTCACAGGAACCTGCCTTGTGGAGAACAGTAGACCATTGTGATGATAATGGGGCAAGAAATAAGTCAACCTGAACTCAACTCTCTGGTTTTGTTTTTCTGTTTGCTGTTTACATGTGTCAATTGTCTGCTTTTGTTTCGCTATTTAAATGCTGTCTTTCATGTCCAAAAGGAAAAGAAACACATAGAATCTAAAATACGAACAAAGGTTGAAGTAATCAATTTGTCAGAGTCAGATTGTGCTGACCTAGAGGAAGAGGCAGACAAATATTACAACCCTGAATGGCCCTCTTCCTGAAGTCCCCCTCCCTATGCTCTTCCACCTCCAGATGCTCCTGCTATGAAGATGTTGGTTGTAGATCCCAGAAAGGAGTAAAGGACAAAATTTCTCTTCTTAAACAACAAATAGAGTTAGAAAAAGAGTATCAGGACTTAATTAATCAGCTACAAAAATTAAAGACAGGGAAGAGGTCTTGAGAGGGCAAAGGAAATCCCCTAGCTCCTTGAATTCTTCAACCAGGAGTCCAAAGACAGCCCCTGTCCTCTGGTTTTAGTTCAGCCACAAATGAGCCAGAGGAGGGAGAGGCTGAGGTTTTCCCTGTATCAGAGACTAGAGATGATCAAGGGGTTGTGTGGAGACATTACACAGGGTTTAAATTTCAAATTATTAAAGAATTTAAAAAATCAGTGTTACAATATGGTGCCACTGCTCCTTTTACTCTTACAATCTTAGAATCTGTTGCAGAGGACTGGCTGACTCCTGCTGATTGGAATGCTCTAGTGAGAGAAGTTCTTAGTGGTGGTGACCATCTTATTTGAAAATCAGAGTATCACAAGAATTGTAAAGAGACAGCTAGGAGAAACATTCAGGCAGGTAATGGTTGGTCCTTTGAGGCCTTTGTACGAGAAGGGCAATTTGCTTCTAGTGATAACCAGATGCAGTATGATCCAGGCTTATTCGCTCAAATTCAAAATGCAGCCATGAAGGCTTGGCATAAACTCCCGCTAAAGGGAGACCCTGGTGAATCTTTGACCTCAGTCAGACAAGGGCCTGACTAACGATTTTCTGATTTTGTTTATCGACTAAAGACAACAGAAGGGAGGATTTTTGGTAATGAAGTGTCAGGTGTAGATTATGCGAAACAACTTGCATATGAAAATGCTAATCCTGCCTGCCAAGTGGCCATTAGACCCTACAGGAAAAAGACAGACCTTACTGGGTATATCAGACTCTGTTCTGACATAGGGCTCTACTACCAACAGGGCTTAGTTATGGTGGCTGCCATGTAAGGACAATCAATAAGAGATTTTTTTGGCAAGCAGAGACAAAAAGGCCTGTTTTAAATGTGACAAGCCCGGACACTTTGCAAAATATTGCAAAGCAGAAAATGAGTTAACCCAGAGACAGCCCAGAAAATATCCTGGGTTATGCCCACGTTGCAAATGTGGAAAGCCTTGGGCTAATGAATGTAGGTCCAAGACAGATGTACAAGAAAACACCCTTTCCCATAATTGGAGAAATGGGAACGGGGGTCAACCCTAGACCCCGAACCAACACAAACCAAAACAGGCTTATGGTGCATATAGATTCTGCCATCCTGATACAAAAAATAATTTTGCAACAGTCCTCTAATTTTGTCATTATTAAAGACCAGCCTTAGTCCATGGTGATCTGATAGGATGCAAGGGATTATTTCAATCTTTTTGTGTCTGTAGAGGCCTGTTTTGTGACCAATTATATGGTCTACTTTGGAGAAGGTACCATGAGATGCTGAGAAAAAGGTATATTCTTTTGTTTTAGGATGAAATATTGTATAGATATTTGTTAACTCCATTTGATTCATAACTTCTGTTAATTTCAAAGTGTCTCAGTTTATTTTCTGTTTCCATGGTTTGTTTATTGCTGAGAGTGGGGTGTTGAAATCCCCCAGTATTATTGTGTGAGATGTAATGTGTGTTTTGAGCTTTAATAACTTTTCTTTTGTGTATGTAGATGTCTTTGCATTTGGACCGTAGATGTTCAGAATTGCGAATTCACCTTGGTAGATTTTTACTTTGATGAATATGAAGTGTCCTTCGTTATGTTTTTTGATTACATTTGGTTGAAAGTCGATTTTATTTGATATTAGAATGGTTACTCCAGCTAGTTTCTTAGGGCAATTTGCTTGAAAAATTGTTTTCCAACCTTTTACTCTAAGGTAGTGCCTGTCTTTGTCACTGAGGGGAGTTTCCTGTATGCAGCAAAAATCTGGGTCCTGTTTGCTTATCCAGTCTGTTAGCCTATGTCTTTTTACTGGGGAATTGAGTCCACTGATTTTAAGAGATATTAAGGAGAGGGAATTGTTGCTTCTTGTTATTTTTGCTAAGAGTAGAGGCATCGTTTGTGTGGTTATCTTCTTTTGGGTTTGTTGGAAGAGGATTATTTTCTTGCTCTTTCTAGGGTATAATTGCACTTCTTGTATTGGAGTTTTCTTGCCATTATCCTTCGTACTGCTGTGATTGTGGAAAGATATTGTGTAAATTTGGTTTTGTCATGGCATATCTTGGTTTCTCCATCTATGGTCATTGAGAATTTTGCTGGGTATAGTAGTCTGGTCTGTCATTTGTGTTCTCTTAGGGTCTGTATGACATCTGCCTGGGATCTTCTGGCTTTTATAGTATCTGGTGAGAATTTTGGTATAATTCTGATAGGTATGCCTTTATATGTTACTTGGCCTTTTTCCCTTATGCTTTTAAAATTCTTTGTTTTGTACATATTGTGTTTTGATTATTATGTGACAGGAGGTATTTCTTTTCTGGTCTAGTCTATTTGGCATTCTGTAGGCTTCTTGTATGGTTATGATAATCTCGTTCCATAAGTTAGGGAAGTTTTCTTCTATAATTTTGTTGAAGATATTTACTGTCCCTTTAAGTTGGGAATCTTCACTTTCTTCTATACCTATTATCCTTAGGTTTGGTCTTCTCATTGTGTCCTTGCTCTTTTTTTTTCATTGTATATTTTTTGCTTCTGTGTCAATGATAAAGTGTCTGTAAGTATGTGGTTTTATTTCTAGGTCTTTAATACTATCCCATTGATCAATAAATCTGTCTCTTTACCAATACCATGCAGTTTTTATCACTATTGCTCTGTAGTAAAGCTAGAGGTCATGCATTGTGATTTCCTCAGCCATTCTTTGATTATTAAGAAATGTTTTCACTATTCTGGGTTTTTTGCCTTTCTAGATGAATTTGAGAATTCCTCTTTCCATTTCTGGAAAGTAGCCAAGTAATGTTTAAATTAGCCAACTAATGTTTAAAGTCAGACCAATCAGAATAACACTAGACTTCTCACTGAAGACACTAAAAGCCAGAAGAGTCTGGGTAGCGGTCATTCAAACTCTAAGAGAACAGAAATGCTAACCCAGTCTACTATAGCCAGCAAAATTCTCAACCAAAATAGATGAAAAACAAAACAAAACAAAACAAAATATTCCAGGACAAAATCCAAATTCACACAGTATCTCTCTACCAACTCAGTCTTATAGAGGATTATAGGAGGACAATTCCAACAAAAGGAAGGTACCTGTGTCAATGAAAAGACAAGATATTAATGATCTCAGAACAATCCAAAAAGAAGAGAACCACATGCACAAAATGAAACCTAAAAAACCAAACCTCACAGGAAATAACAATCACCTATCTTTAATATCTTTCAACATTAATGGACTCTACATACACTAAAATGACATACACTAACAGCTTGGATAAGCAAACAGGATTCAACATTTTGTTGCATACAAGAAACACACCTCAATGACAAAGACAGACACTCTCTCAGTGTAAAATACTGAAAAAGAACTGGAAGTGCTAGCTAGAACAATAAATCAACAAAAAGAAATCATGGTGATAGAAATTAGCAAAGAAGAAATAATATATCATTTGCAGATAATATAATACTGTACACAAGCGACCCCAAAAATTCTACCAGAGAACATCTACATCTGATAAAAAAATTTCAGAAAAAATGCTGGATATAAAATTAACTTAAATAAATCAATAAACTTCCTTTATACAAATGATAAACAGGCAGAAAAGGAAATTAGGGAAAGAACTCCCTTCACAATACCACACATATTATAAAATATATTGTGGTAACTCTAACCAAACAAGTAAAATATCTGTTTGACTATAACTTCAAGACTCTCAAGAAAGAAGTTGAAGATTTCAGAAAATGGAGAGAGCTCCCATTCTCATGGATTGGCAGAATTAACATAGTAAACATGGCCATCCCACCAAAGCTAATTTACTGATTCAAAACAATCTCCATCCAACTCCCAACACAATTCTTCAAAGACAAGGAAATACCATTTCTCAAATTCATCTCGAAAGGCAAAAACCCAGACTAGAAAACAAATTCATAATAATAAAAAAACTGCCGGAGAATCACAATGACTGACCTCAAGATATACTACAGAGCAACAGAGTTTTTAAGTGTATAGTATTGGTACAGTAACAGACACTTTGATTAATGCAATAGAACTGAAGCCCCCAAAATAAATCCACACACTTTCAGACACTTGATGTTTGACATAGAAGCCAAAATATACAATTGGAAAAAAAGCATTTTCAATAAATTGTGCTGGTCTGCCTGGTAGCCTACATGTAGAAAAATAATAATTGTCTCTTTACACAAATCTGAAGTCCATGTGGATCAAGGTCCTCAAAATAAAACCAAATTCACTGAATCTATTAGAAGAGAAATTTGGAAAGAACCTTGACTTCACTGTAAAAGGGGAAAATTTCTTAAAAATAAGGGAAAGAAAAAAATAAAAAAAAAAAAACAAAAAAAACCAGACAAGCCGGGCGGTGGTGGCACACGCCTTTAATCCCAGCACTTGGGAGGCAGAGGCAGGCGGATTTCTGAGTTCGAGGCCAGCCTGGTCTACAGAGTGAGTTCCAGGACAGCCAGGGCTACACAGAGAAACCCTGTCTCGAAAAACCAAAACAAAACAAAACAAAACAAAAAAAAAAACAAAAAAAAAATAAGGGAAAGGCCTGAGGAAAAATAAGTACAGAGACAGGTCCAAAGTAGGATCCAATTCAAAGGGAGGCCCCAAGTCCTGACACAATTACTGAGGCTATGGTGTGCTCACAAAAATAAGCCTGTCATAAGTGCCCTACAAAAGACTCAACATGCAGCTGAAAGAGTCTGATGCAGATATTTACACCCAGCAAATGGACAGAAGATTCTGGCCCCTGTGGTTGAATAAGGAAATAGATGGAACAGGTGAGGAGGGGGCAAACCTGTAGGAGGATCAGCAGTTTCAATTAACCTTGACTCCTGAGATCTCTGAAACACTGGACTACCAACCAGGCAGCAAACACCAGCTGATATGAGGACTCCAACACATATATCACAAAGGACTACTTGGTCTGGATTCAGTCAGAGAAGATGCACCTAACTCTCAAGAGACTGGAGGCCTTAAGGTGTGGGGAAGTCTGGTGGACTTGGTGGTAGGGACATGGGCACATCCTCCTGGAGACAGGGTGTTGGGGATGAGGTGCAGGATTTGGAACAGTCAGAGGGTGGATATGTAGGGTGATACAATCGTACGTGTAAAAAATATATTAAAAAAAATAAATGTCTCAAACTTGTGGTTTTTTAAAGTGATCAGATGTACTAAGGTCCTCCTTCCTTAAGCTTATATAAGTTGTAAACCCTGCTGAGACACTCCAGCATGCTGAGCTGTCTACAAGTTTCTCAGACCCAAGCTCTTGCCACAGAGGCTCAAATCCGCTGGGCTGCCTACAAGAGACACTGTCCAATCTCCTAGGCTGTTACCCATACTGGGATGAGTTTCAGTAATGCAGCTGTCTTCGAGACATTACTATTCTTGTGAGTAGCTCAAATGAAAAATACAATATTTGTTAATACTTTTATATTTCTCATTCAAATAGTCTGACTGAGAAACACGTTACATCATACTGTCATCTTTCAAATCTTAACACTATTTTCTCCAAACTGTGTGTAAAATAGGTAAGATCATAATATGCCTGATTATTGGGTAGCTAGGTCTTCACCAGTCTCTTCTTGATTGACACAGCTATCACTATGTTGCTGGAAAAGCCATCAATGCTGGCTCATAGGTGAATGACCCAGGCAGCATATTTCTCTTTTGCCATGTGGTAGCCCCTAGTCTGTATCATGCTGATAGCACAACAGAAAACAGGATAGCTCTCTCTTGCAACACCTGTACTATGAGACCTTAGTACCAAATGAAACCTAGAAGATCTCAGCTACAATCTTATAAAATTTTCATATTTGGGCACTTTTAATAATGTTTGTTGATGGAGTGTCTCTCTCACTGGTCAGCAAGTTACCAAGGATTCTGCAATGTATGCCCAGTGACTCCCAGGATCCACATGATTATCTCTCCAGTGCTGAGAGTACAATTACACTCATCAAATGAGAGTGAAACTACTGCTTTTGTGGATTCAACTCATGATAGAAATGACAGAACATCACCACCACTTTCATCCCAGGAATTGAAATTACACACACACACACACACACACACACACACACACACACACATCTATATGTTCATATATTAATTTTTTTCAGACAGCATCTAATGCAGCCTGGGCTGGGCTTGAAAGTACCTAATATAGTCATAGTTGGCACTGAACTTCTAATCCACATACATTCAAACTTCTGAGTGTTGTCACAATGCCCTCTGTAATGTTCTTTGGTTTTACTAGGTGCTAGGACTGAACTAGAACTTTGCACACACTAGCCACACACCCTGCCATATGAACTTCTATTCCTGCTCATTGAAGAATTCATTTCCCTCTTCCTGATCCTCCTTGTCCTTTGTGTGTGTGTGTGTGTGTGTGTGTGTGTATGTGTGTTTGTCTGTGTTTGGGGGTGCTTGAATATGAATGTATTTCTAAAGGCCTGGAGTTAATGTTGGAATGGCTTTCTCAATCGTTTTCTACCTTCTTGAGTTTTTACAAACACATTTATCTATTAGTGTAGGTGCATGGACATGCCTGTGATATAGTATATTTGTGAACGAAAGAGAAAATTGAGGAAGTTTGTTCTCATCTTCAGACATGTACCTTCCAGGAATAAACTTATTCAAGGAAACTTGAGTGCACAGTCATCTTCCTGCCAACTACCTCATTATTCTGGGACAATGTCTCTCATTGGTTGCTGTAGCTCATAATTTGGTGAGACTAGCTGGCCATGAAATTTCAGGAAACAATACATAACCACTACTGCCTTTCACAGTGCTGTGATAACAGAAACACACCTACCATTCTTGAATTTTATGGGGTGCTGAAATTTGAACACAGGTCTTCTCTCTATAGCTCAAAACACTTTACTGAGCCATCTCTTCAACACCTTTTTGAAATTTATTTCATCAGCTTTTATTATTAAAGCCACACCTCTTGAATTTCTTTTGAACTGAGAACCTCTACAACATCAGTTTTCTTGATGTAATTTTGCTAAAAACATAAGGGTCACATTTTATTGCCCAGAAATTCCTAAAATCCTGTACCAACTATTCTTTCTACTAATAAAATTCACCTAACATTTGCCTCTATTTCTAACTGCAATGTTGTAAAATCAAAGAAGCATTTATTTTTAATGTTTTGTTTGCACTTCTTAATTATAATGAATATGGGTCATACATACCAAAGTCAGACTATAGCTTAAGAAATATCCTCTGTCCCAGTTTTTGGGGGATCCTCAAGGAGACTGAGTTACATATTTGCTACATATGTATGGGAGTACTCACTTCAGTCCTTGCATTTTCCTTGGTTGCAGATTTAGACTCTGAAAACTCCCAGGATTCCAGGTTAGTTGACTCTCTTGGTCTTTATGGGGGGGTTATTATTCTCTTCAGGGCCTTCAGTCCTTTCCCCAAACTCTTCCATAAGAGTCATCAAACACCATCTGAAATTTGGCTGTGTATATCTGCATATGTTTCAGTCAGGTACTGGCTAGAGCGTCTCAGAAGACAGTTATACTAGTCTCTATTCTGCAAGCACAATAACATATCTTTACTAATGTCAGGGATTGGTTGCTTGTCTATTAGATGAGTTTTTAGTTCGGTCATGACAAGTAAGATAATAAAATAAAAACTACACTGTGTAAATAATGCTGTTATAATTTTCTTGAAAATGATTGTGCTTTAGAAGTATAAAAAAAGAAACAGAAGATAATCATTCAAAATTACTATGCATCAAAAATAAATTACTTCTTTATAATGAAAAAGAAAGTTGAACAGAATCAGGAAGGTGAAAATAATAAATGAGATGGACATAAACATTCCAAAATGCATGGAAAGTGTTCAAGTTCATTTGTAGTTTGAGTATTATGAATATTCAGGGGCACATCTATGTACAAATGGGAGATGTGTCCTGTCAAATCTCAGATGTCCACTTGTCTCTGCCTCCTTAGAGTCAAAGTTAACAGAATATTTTAACCCATGAAGAATCAGTGGTATTTATTGAAGGCAATAGCATAGAAAGATAATGTATGTTTCTAACTTAGAAAGTTTCCATAACAAATCCACATAATTTAAGAAAGAGTACTCTTTTATCTTTCTTGAGTCACAAATCCGTTGTCTAGAGTATGTCCACCTGCCATTAATGTGCCATGTATCTTAATAATTATTGGTACAGTACATTTTTTACTATGACAAGGATAATTAAAATATAGACTTTATTAATTAAAAAGTACATCATAAAATATGAAAATATCTTTGTAGATTAGACCTACATGTCACATTTAGGTCATATAGCTGTAAAATGTGAAAATTATACCTGAATGAAAGAGCAAATATACAAAAAAGAAGCATATGAAAATCTTCAACTAAAACTTGAGGCACAATTTGAGTTCTTATTAGCATTTCCTATTGAGGCTGTTGTTAATCCATTAGGGTGAGTTTTGCTGCAAAGAGCAATCTGTCTCTTTCTATTGTCCAGTATCTTCTTCGTGGAAATTCAAAGTTATTGGTTGGTAAAGGTGCCTTCAATATAATACCATTTTCAGACTCCTATAAGTCAAATGTGCCAACACTGAAGATGGTATAGGTGAATGAATTTCAGCAACCTTCAATGAGAGCTGAAAGTACTAAGAATGGTTCAGGGGAATCATACCTCGGTATGAATAGATAGAGTTGCTGAAGATGAATCCAGAAGGAGCAATGGTAAGAGGATGTGTTGAGATTATATGATTCTGTATCTTCCTTAAAAAGTACAAAACCATGGTATTTTAGAATAAGACACAGAAGCCAGAAGTAATATCTCTGTGGAGACAGTAGTGAAGTACACATTTACTGCCTTGTTTTTCTTGGTCCCAGGCAAATTTCTTGTTTACCCAGTATGAAGAATACCTTTAGCTGGAGATACTTCACAGATTCTGGCCATTATTCCAAAGAGATGTGTCAACTCTATATTGATAAAACATCTCAGAGAATAGAATTTAATTAAAAACAAATATCCATTGTTTCTTCTGCCTGTGGAAGCTCATAACTTTACCTCTCTTTTGGCAAAGGCATCAAGTGTGGCCTGTTTTGATTCCTGTTTCCTACTCTTCAATTTTAGGAGAGACTAGGAGAATCTTCTGATTCTAGATGCAGTTGGCTTCTAGAAGGTGAAATTTTAATGTAAACATTTGTGAGACCTTCACTTCTGAAGTAGAAAGGAAAGATGGCTGCTTCTCAGGTAAATGTAGGCATGCCTATGGTACAAGTTTATAGTTCTTCCAAAAAAATTTTCATTTTCAAAACTTTCAAAAATTGCAATGCTCACTCACATTTACAGAACTATTTTTTTGCCATTGTGATTGTCTGTATGTCACTGTTGAGCTAAAAACAGATTTTCCATTTTACCAGTCTCCTTCATTTTTTTAGGATAACATGTATAAATGATAACATAATTTGATAGTATTTAAAATTTCTGATTGCAAACATGAGTTTTCATGAGACTAAAGATAAATGTACTTACTTGAGTTATACAGAGAGTCACTTGGGTCATTATTTTTTCTCTGAAGAAATCCCCATTTTTCTTGAATCTTCATCTGATTGTGTTTCGCAGTGTGTCTCAGCATTACTACTACTATGATGACTCAATTGTGATTTTATCTTTATTGATACTCTAGAAGTGTAATTTTGATACTGCTGTGAGTCTTGTAAATATCCCTGTTTTCTAGTGGTTTTTTGTGATTATGGTTAGATCATTTAATGAATCATGCCATTTGATCACTACAAGGTCACCATCATCAGGTTGAGTATTACTTGTGTATTGGAGTTTTTCAGAGAAGTCACAACATAATTTATCTCAGAATACAAATACACACACACACACACACACACACACACACACACACACATTACTTATTGGTAGCAGAAAAGTTCTATATTTAGGTAACATTTATTTTGGCAAATTGTCAAAAGGAGGTACTGTTAATTTTAATTTCAGTGTCTATTGACTTTCATGGATGTGACTATAGAGATTTCTAAGTACCTCACTCAGGATGATATTTTCTAGATCCATCTGTTTGCCTCTGAATTTCATGAAGTTATTTATTTTTAATAACTGAGTCATAACACATTTTCTGTATCCATTCCTCTGTTTATGGACATCTGAATGGTTTCTAGCATCTGCCTATTATAAATAAGGTTTCAATGAACATAGTGGAGTATGTGTCTCCATTATATATTTTAATAGCTGAGAGTATATGCCCAGAAATGGAATAGCTGGGTCTTAAGTTAGTACTATGTCCAATTTTATGAGGAATCAGCAGACTGATTGTGAGAGTGGTTGTACCAACATTTAGTCTCACCAGCAATGGAAGAGCGCTCCCCTTTCTTGACAACCTCGCCAACATCTGCTGTCATCTGAGTTTTTGAACTTAGCCATTCTGACTGGTGAGAGGTGGAATCTCAGGGTCGTTTTGATTCTCATTTCCCTGATGACTAAGGATATTGAACATTTTTATAGGTGCTTCTCCAACATTTGCTAATCCTCAGTTTAGAATTCTCTGTTTACTTCAAGTCCCTACTTTTAATAGGGCTATTTGTTTCTCTGGAGTCTAACTTCTTTAGGTCATTGTATACATTGGATATTTGCCTTCTATCTCATGTAGGATTGGTAAAGATATTTTCCCAATTAGTCACTTGCCACTTTGTCTTATTGATAATGTCCTTTGCTTACAGAAGCTTTGCAATCTTATGAGGTTCCCTTTGTTGATTCGTGATCAACAAAAAGTTTGCTGATCAGAAAAGTTTCCCTCTGTGGCCATGTGTTCAAGGTTTTCCCCACTTTCTTTTGTATTAGATTCAGTGTATCTGGTTTAAGTGGAGGACCTTGATCCACTTGGACTTGATTTTGTATAGTGTGATAAGATTGGATCAATTTGCATTCTTCTACATGTTTACCATCAGTTGAAGCAGCACCATTTGCTAAAAATCCTGTCTTTTTTCCCACAAGATGGTTTTACCTTCACTTTCAAAGATCAAATGACAACAGGTGTGTGGGTTGATTTATGCATTTTAAATTATAACCCATTGGTCTACATACCTGTCACTGTACCAATGCCATGCAGTTTTATCACTATTCCACCCATTAGTTTGATTATTTCCTACTTTCTACTCATTTTGGATGCATTTGATTCTTTCTGTTCTAGAGCTTTCAAGTGTGTTCTTAAGCTGCTAGTGTATTCTTTCTCCAGTTATTTTAGGAGGCACTCAGAGCTATGTGTTTTCTTCTTAGTACTGCTTTCACTGTGTCCCATAAGTTTGAGTATGATATACCTTCATTTTCAAGAAATTTTAGATATTCTTTAATTTATCTCTTTCTTTCTTGATCAAGTTAAGATTGTATGTAGCATTTTTCAACTTCCAAGTGTATGAAGACTTTCTCTGGTTTTTGGAGTTATTGAAGATCAGCCTTATTCCATGGTTATCTAATAGGATCGATTGTGTTATTTCAATGTTCTTATATTTGTTGAGTCCTATTTTATGACCGATTATATGATTATATGTTCAATTTTTGAGTAGGTATCGTGAGGTGCTGCGAAGAAGTTATATTCCATTGTTTTAGGATGAAATATTCTATAGAAATCTGTTAAATCCATTCGGTTCATAACTCTGATAGTTTTACCATGTCTCAGTTTTGTTTCTGTCTCCATGATCTGTCCATTGATGAGAGTGGGGTGTTAAATTGTCTCACTATTATTGTGTGAGGTACAATTGTGCTTTGATATTTAGTAAGCTTTATTTTATGAATGTGTGTGCACTTGCATTTGGAACATAGATGTTCAGAATTGAGAGTTCATTTTGGTAGATTTTTCCTTTGATTTTAAAGTGTCACTCCTTAGCTTTCTTGATAACTTTTGGTTGAAGATGATTGTATTTGATATTAGAATGGCTACACCCACTTGTTTCATGGAACCATTTGCTTGAAAAATGTTTCAGCAGACTTTGTCACTGAGGTAGTATCTCACTTTGTCACTTAGGTATATTTCCTGTATGCAGAAAAAAGCTGGCTCCTATTTAAGTATCCACCTTATTAGCCTATGTCTTTTTAATTGAGCAATTGTGTCCATTGATGTTAAGAGCTATTAAGGAATACTGATTGATGCTTCTTGTTTGTTGTTAGAGGTGGCATTATGTGTGTGTTGCTATCTTCTTTTTTGTTTGCTGAATGAAAGTTACTTTCTTGCTTTTTCTAGGGTATACCTTCCTTTCTTGTGTTGGAGTTTCCCATCTACTATCCTTTATAGTGCTGCATTTGTGGAAAGATATTGTGTAAATTTTTGGTTGATCAGGAAATATCTTGTTTTCTCCATCTATGGTAATTTTGATTGTTGTTGTTTATAGTAGTCTAGGCTGGCATTTGTGTTCTCTTAAGGGCTGTACGACATCTTCTAAAGATCTTCTAGATTTCATAATCTCTGTTGAGAAGTCTGGTGTAATTATGATAGGTTTGCCTTCATATGTTACTTGATATTTTTCCATTCTGCTTTTAATATTCTTTTGGTTTTTGTTTTGTTTTGTTTTGTTTTGTGCATTTGGTGTTTTGACTAATATGTGATGAGGGGAATTTCTTTTCTGGTCCAACCTATTTGGAATTCTGTAGACTTCTTGTATGTTTATGGGAATCTCTTCCTTTAGGTTAGTGATGTTTTCTTCCATAATTTTGTTGAAGATATTTACTGGCCCATTAATTTGGGAATCTTCTCTCATTTATAACTATTATTCTTAGGTTTTGTCCTGTCATTGTGTCCTGGATTTCCTGTATGTTTTGGGTTAGGAGCTTTTTTGCAGTTTGCATTTTCTTTGACTGTTGTGTCAATGTTTTTGATGGTATCTAGGACACCTGAGAGTCCCTCTTCTATCTCTTGTGTTCCGTTGGTAATGCTTGTGTCTATGACATTTGATCACTTTCCTAGGTTTTCTATCCCCAGATTGTCTCAGTTTGTTATTTCTATATTGTTTCTATTTCCAGTTTTAGATCCTGAATGGTTTAGGTCAATTCCTTCATCTCTTTGGTTGTGTTTTCTGTGATTCTTTAAGTGATTCGTGTGTATCCTCGTTAAGGGTTTCTACTTGTATTACTTGTTCACTTGTCTTTCATTAATGGAGTTATTTATGTCCTTCCTAATATCCTCTATCATCATTGTGAGATTAGATTTTAAATCAAAGTCTTGATTTTTCAGTGTGTTGGGGGTATTCAGGGCTTGCTGTGGAAGGAGACCTGGGTTCTGATGAGACCAAGTAGCCTTGTTTTTTATTGCTTATGTTATTGCCCTTGCTTCTTGCCATTGGTTATCTCTGTTGTCAATCCTGTAAATCTGTGTGTCAACACTCCTGGAATACCAGATCTCCCCAGGAGGAATTTGGGTACAGACATCTGTGTGGTACATGATCAGCTCCAGGGCTTAGATGGAAACCCGAGGGATCCTGTCCCTGGCTGTTCTTTGTATCCTGTGTCCTGATGTTTCTGGTGACTCCCTCTTGAACCAGGAATTTAAGCAGAAGTGGTAGTCTTATCTGTGCTCTCAGGTTTGCCAGCAATCTTGGGAGACTAGCTCATTCCTGGCTGCTATTGGTTTCAGAGAGCTGTGGCATAAAGACAGCTCCAGGCTCAGATGTAAAATGGAGTGATCCTGTCTGAGGATGCTCCTCTGTTTCTGTGTCCTCATAGCTTTGGATGGGTCCCTCTTGGGCCAGGTATGTGAGCAAAAGCTGTGGTCCTAACTGTGCTGTCACATTTGTCAGCACTCCTTTGAGACCAGGTATCTCTAAGCCTGATTTTGGTAAGAAGAGCTGTGACACAGGGTCAACTCCAGGCAAAGATGGAAACCAGAAGCCATTTTTTATATTTTTATAGAGTCTAATTTGCTCAAATTTTTCTCTCATTAAATTCCTTGCAGACCATCTACACTCTCCACACTAACTCAATTTCTTGATTTCTCTGATTTTTGTGTCTATTTTTCTCTATCTATGTCTCTATATGTCATTCTCTCTTTTTCTGAAAAGAAAAAAAAAAGAATAGAAGTTTAAAATGTATTTAAACATGGAGTCTGATTTGTTTTGGAACTGTCCCTGAACAGAAGGCATGGAATATGATTAATTGACCTAATATTCATTCATAATATGGAATTTTTTTCCCTCTCTTGACTTTCTGGAGTCATATTACTTTCATTTTTATTTGTAGTATTAATAGTAGATTTTAGATGAATTTCAGAATTTCTCTAATATCTCAGTAAAGAATAGAGCTAGAATTTTAATGAACATTATGTTGAATCTGTATATTACTTTGGTAAGACAGGAGTTTTTACTATTTTAACCATGCCAATTAGTGAGCAAGCTACACATGGTAGCAAAAAAACATTCTCAGTGCATGCTTTTTGGTTGGCAATTTAGAATCTTAAGTCCCCAAGGGTCTACGTTGATTGACACTGTTGGTCTTGTGGAGTTCTTATCCCTTTCAGGACCTACAATCCTACCTCCTATTCTTCTTTGAGAAACCCAAGCTCTATCAACTACTTGTCGTGGCTGTCTATTTCTGTCTGATTCAGCTGATGTTTTGAATCTCAGAGAACAACATTGTCCTATCTGCAACCATAACAGAGTATCATTAATAATGTCAAAGATTTCATTGAGCTTTTAGGTAGATATTCCCATAGATTCTGCTCCATCCCAGTGCCACAATTGCTTGTTGACAAGATAAATTTTGTGTTGAAAGGTTTCTGGGAGGTAGGAGGTCTCTACCACTCTATTGGGGTTCCTGACTGGCTGCAGGATATTACCTCTTCTGTACCATATAATCAATATATTGAGTCATAGCTAAGGTTACCCTCATTGATTCTTTTGTCCACCTCTTATCCTGTGTATCAGTCTCATCCTCAATATATATCCCATTTCTGACTCAAACAGCTGCAGAGTACAATTTATTTTCATAGGTATCTAGCCTTCTCTCTTGTCCTTCTCTAAATCTGATCCTGAAACCAATATTTTCTTCCCCAACCCAAACCCTCTCCCAGTTCTCTTTATCCATCAGGCTATTATGTCTGTTTTATTCCCTTTTCTAAAATAATTCAAACTTACTTGGTTAGGCATTCATTCATATGTAGGTTCTTTGGGTCTTAGTAGTGTAATATGGTACAGGTATTTTATGGCTAATATCTACTTGTAAGTGGGTATATACCATGCATGGAATTTTGGAAGTAAGTTCACTCAGACAGGATCATATTCTCAAGTTAATTCCATTCGACTGCAACATCCATGACATCTTTGTCTTTTGTAGCTGAATATTACTCCATTGTGAAGTTGTACCGTGTTTTCTTTATTTATTCAAACTTCAGATGAGGTTTCCATCTAAATTGTTTACACATTTGGATTTTTACAAATAAGACAGCTATGAAAATAGTTGAAGAAATGTCTGTATGGGATGTTAGAACATTTAAGATTTTATCATATGTCATTCCTTGTTTTCTTATAAATATTCTCTCTGATTTTAAATGCATTATTTAATCTTGAAATAGCATTCAGTCTTAAAATAAGTATTGTATGTCTGTCCAAATTTTTTTACTCTGTCATTGGAAGGTAATTTGTATCCATTTTGATAAATCAGTTTCACAGAGGAAAGAATTTTTTTTTAATTACCACAATTAAAAAATAGTTACCACAATTTTGTTTCAAGTTGTACTATTATAATGAATAACTAATGATGATATTCATAATATTATAAAATATATAGCATATTTCATGAGATATCTTCTAATGTGCATTATGTTTATGAATTGTTTTTGTAAGAAAATTTTGCATTTCATAACTGTCTTTCTATGATCCTCAGGTTCATGCTATTTCATATATTATGAATGTATACAGTTTTTACCTAACTCCAAATTGCTATATAATAATTTGCTTTCATTACTTTCCGCTCTGACTTGTGATTATACCAAGAATATATTCTTCAAAAAATATACACAAGATTATTTCTGGAAAAAATATCACGAAGATTTGGATGTAGTAGCCTTCCACATCTAAATCAAAACAAGTTATGGTAATGTATAGGTAACAGTACAGTATATAAAATGTGAAATTATGGAAATGATCTGTTTGCAAAACATATCTGTTTCATTTCTGAAAATGATCAAAGAGCCCTACCTTCCCCGGAAAAGACTAAGTCTGGGTCACTCTCTTTTTCACAACTGGAAGCTTCTCTAGAAAAAAAATTCAAGTTTTCAAGCACAACTATATTCTACACCAAAATATACAAACATTAAAAAGTGACATTTGGGTGAATAAATTGTCTTTTCTGATTTTTGTGTCACACAATAGGAGATTAAGCAGTACTTCAATACTTTATGAACACAGAAGATTTTGAGCAGAGAAAAAGTTACTGAATGTTACCAATTTGAAGGATATTTCTCTCAAAATTTAGGACAGCTTCCTCAACAACTACATCTACTCAGGCACAAATTCTACCATGTGAATCAACATAAGAAATTGTATATGGATCTAATGAAATATGAAAGACACCATGGGGAAGGTACTTGTAGAAACTACAGTGGAATAAACAATATGAATATATGATATATTAAGAATCCTTTACTAAATTTTTACCAAATCAATCAAAATGGAGAGATGTTTTATGAAGGTAATGTCTTATTATTTGATTGTATTCCTGAAACAATTTTAAGTGAAAATCATCTAACTAGCTCAAGTACAGAATATCCTTTTGGCAAGGATGGAAGAATGGCTTTCTCTAAACACTGGTTTCAATCTTCTTAGCAACAGCATATCATAGAGAGTATTTATACAACTGAAACAAATGATGACATTTTAAGTGGATGTTTAATTAATAGCTGATGTAATGGAACATTGACTAAAGGAGATTCCAAAGATACATGTGTGATACCTGCAGGAATGCTTCAAAATGAATCTTTAAACTTTCAGAGAGAACAGAAAGCATATAAACATAATAAATATGGAAAATTATTTACCCAGTGTTAAAATCTTGAGGCTGACTACAGAAATCCTATATAAGAGAAATCTTACATGTGTAATGCATGTGGCAAATATTTTACACAGAACTAAAAACTTAAAGTACATTACAGAATCCTCCCAGGAGAAAAACCTTATCCTACGTCTGATAGAGTGCTAATGTCCAATATATAGAAAGAAATCAAGAAATTAGACTCCAGACAACCAAATTACCCTATTAAAAAATGGGGTATAGAGCTTAACAATGAATTTTCAATGGAGGAAACTCAAATGGCCGAGAAGCACCTAAAGAAATGTTCAGTATCCTTAGTTGTCAGGGAAATGCAAATCAAAACAACACTGAGATTCCATCTCACATCAGTCAGAATGGCTAAGATTAAAAACTCAGGAGATAGTAGATGCTGGCGAGGGAGTGGAGAAAGAGGAACACTCCTCCATTGTTGGAGGGACTGCAAGATGGTGCAACCACTTTGGAAATCAATGTGGCGGTTCCTCAGAAAATTGGTCATAGCATTACCTGAGGATCCAGCTATACCACTCCTAGGCATATACCCAGAAGATGCTCGAACATATAACAAGGACATATGCTCAACTATGTTCATAGCAGCCTTATTTATAATAGCCAGGAGCTGGATAGAACCCAGATGTCCTTCAACTGAGGAATGGATTCAAAAAATGTGGTAAATTTACACAATGGAGTATTACTCAGCTATTAAAAACAATAAATTTGAGAGTTTCCTAGGTAAATGGATGGAACTAGAAATTATCATCCTGAGTGAAGTAAGCCAATCACAAAAAAAACACACATGGTATTCACTCCCTGATTATTAGATATTAGCCCAGAACCTTGAAATGCCTAAGATGCAACTGACAGACCACATGAAGCTCATGAAGAAGGAAGACCAGTGGGGGTGATTCAGTCTTTCCTAGAAGGAGCAACAAAATCCTCAAGGGAGCAAATATGGAGACAAAGTGAGGGACAGAATCTGAAGGAGGGGCCGTCTGAAGACCATTCCACCTGAGTATCCATCCCATGTGTAGTCACCAAAGGTAGATGCTGATGTGGAAGTCAGGAAGTTCATGCTGACAAGAGCCTGATATAAATGTCTCCTTAGAGGTCTGAAAGAGTCTGACATATTCAGAGGCAGATGCTCACAACTAGCCATTGAATTGATAATGGGGTTCCCAATGGAGGAGTTAGAGTGAAGAGCATTGGAGCTGAAAGGGTTTGTGGCCCCATGAAGAGAGCAACAATACCAACCAACCACAGCTCCCAGGGTCTAAACCACCAGCCTGGGAGCACTTAGGGAGGGATCCAGGGCTTCAGAGGAATATGTAAGAATGGAGGGCCCTGCTGGGTATAGGTGGAAGAAGAGATCCTTGACCTCATGAAGGCTGGACACCCCAGGGAGTGGGAATTTGAGGGTGGGGAGTTTGGAGTGGGGAGGTATGTAGGGGTTACATCTGCAGAGAAGAAGGAGGAGGGGTGAGGCAATAGGGAGTTCCTGGGTGGGTGGGGAATGGGGTAAGGGTACAACATATGAAATGTAAATAAAACATCCAATAAAAAAAGAAAAATAAATAAATGTAATGAATGAGGCAAAACTTTTACAGGTAGCTTGGAGCTTAATGTTCACTACAGAATCCACACAGGAGAGAAAACTTACAAATTTAATGAATGTGGGAAATTCTTTACCAAGACATCACATCTTAAAATTCATCACAGACTCCATACTTGAAAGAAACCTTAGAAGTGTAATAAATGTGTTATATCATTTACTATTTCCTCAAGTCTTTAGGTTCACTACAGAATCAACACAAGTGAAGAACCTTACAAATGTAAAATGTGTGCCAATTCTTTTACCTGATTCTCCACTTTCCAAGTTGATCAAAGAAACCAAGTTAGAAAACAACACTATAAGTGTAGAGTTGTGGCAAATAATTTTCCTGGTCCTCAAATCTTCAAAGTTACCTCAGAATTCATACTAGAGAAAAACCTTACTAAAATAAAGACTGTGGAAAATCTGAGACAAGAAAATCATGCCTTCAAACATAATACAGAATGCAAAATGAAGAGATACCTTACATTTGTAAAGGATGTGGCTAATATTGGAGCAAAGGCTAGCGACATGAAGCACACAGATACATGTATGAAACTAACTTGATAGGTAATTTTTGTCCCAGAATTTAATAATAAACATGTTAAAGTAAATAAATAACAGAATTTAAATGATGTTGAAAACTTAGTCATTATCAAAGAAGTCCCATGGGGAGTCCCTATATTTGAAAGTGATTGGAAAACTTTTATCCCAGAATGCAAATTATATTTATATTAAGTTATTATTTCAAAATCAAAATATGACAGTATATTTCACCCAGTATTACTTTGACATAATTTATTAATAGTCATATAGAATTCATTTCCAAACTCATTAAAAATATTCTAAAATATAAAGATTTTAGCCAGAATAATATTAATAACTATTCTAATACAAACATGTTGCATAATGTACCTTATACATTGGTATGAGAGAATATTGACATTTTTGCAACATATTCTCTGTGAATATTATTGTATTGTTAGTCTTTAACTTTTCGGTAGAATAATTTTTAATCTCTAACTAATCCTGTATGTTTCACAATTATCAATAAATGCATTACCATTTTCTTCTATTATTAATTCCTTGGTGTGAATAGTGTCCATTTTATACTGGAATGGTATTATTCATAACTTCCAGTTCCTTATTGTTAATGCCAGCAGAAACATGTTACAAAACATAAATTTGATTGCTTTACACACATTTCAAGACAACAGTGTAGAAGAGAATTTATGGTGAGCAGTGGAAACCTTGAGGTTCCTGAGTGTGTTTGTGTGTGTGTATGTTTGTGTGTGTGTGTGTTTGTGTGTGAGAGAGTGTGTGAGTTTATGGATAAAATCACTTGTATTTCAAGCTTCTATCTTGGGTAAAATTCTAAGCAGATCCATTGTGTGGATATGGGCTTGAAGCTTTAAGATGTCAAATACTCCTCTGGTCAAATAGTTAATGTTCCTGGTGATTTCTGAATATTGTCAAGCATAGAGTTCTCATTCTTTTTGTCCAAATCTTATTAGATCATAAATGAATTATGAAATGGGAAAGACTCCATTTTACTTATTATAAATGTCAATGAATTTAGTACTTGAGGCATCTTGAGCTACTTTAAGTTGAAAGCAAGCAGTTCAAGGATATTAAATGCATTTGCATTTCATATTTATTGTAAATATATCAGTGATTAGCATGGCTTACCACGTATCTAAGGCATAGGATAGTGAGTAATTTGTGCATATAATAAGGGTTGGTGCACATGTGGGCCATTTTTTAATGTTTTGAGAATTCTTCATATTGATTTCGATAGTTACTGTGCTAGGTTGCAGTCATGCAAACCTGAATGGAGTTTCCTGTTTCCTTGTTTCATTTGCAGTCAATGGCTTTGGTTATATTTGCTTTTATTACTGAAGCAGTATGATTTTACTTTATTTCTTTTCTGAACCAGTCATCATGAAATAGAGAATTGTCCAATTTCCATGGGTTTCTATGTGTTCTGTTGTTGTTGATGTTCATCTTTAATCCATAGTGGTCTGATAAAATTCAAGAAGTTATTTTAATTTTCTTTTATATTTAGAATCTTGTTTTGTGAGAAATTATATGAAAAATTTTGAAGGTTGTTAAAAGAAGGCATATTATATTTTTTTGATGAAATGTTCTATAGGTTTATGGTATATCCATTTTTTCATAATCTCTATTAGTATACTTCTCTGTTTACTTTCCTTCTACATTACATGCTCTTTTTTAAAGTGTAGTGTTAAAATTTCTCATTATTAATATATAGGGGTCAATGTGTGGTTTAACCTTCAGTAATGTTTCTCTTATGGATGTGACTGTCCTTGAGTTTGATATATATATGTATATATATATATATATATATATATATATATATATATATATATTCAGAATTGAGGTGTCATCTTGCTGAATTTTTCCTTTGGTAAGTATGAAAGTCATTCCCTGATTCTATTGATTATTGAAAGTCTATTGTGTTATATATTACACTGGATCCTCCAGATACCACCTTGGGTCTGCTTCTTTGGAAAAAACATTTCCAACCATTTGCTCTGAGGTAAGGTATATCTTTGTTGTTGAATTTTGGTTTTGTATCCATTAGAATAAGGAGTCATGTTTTTACATCCACTACGTGAAACTATGTCTTTTAATTAGGAAATTGAATCCATTGGTGCTATCAGACATTAGTAACCACTAATTATTAATTTTTGTTATTTTGATGTTGATGGTATGTATATGTGTGTGCTTCCTTTATTTTATTTTCACTAGTGTTGAATTATGCATTCACTATATTTTATTGTTTAGTTAGCCTCTTTGGTTGTTCGGTTTTTTTTTTAACATATTTTCTGTAAGATTGGATTTTTGGATACATAATGTCTAAATTGCTTTTGTATTGGAATATATTGTTTTCTTAATCTACAGTGATTAAAAGTTCTGGTGGAAATAATAGTCTAGATTGTCATTTGTGGTTGCTTGGAGGTTACATGCTATCTTTTCAGGTCCTTCCAACTTTTTGAGTCTTTGTCAAGAAGTCAGACATAATTCTGGTAGGTCTGCCTTTGTATGTTTACTTATCCTTTTTCTTTGCAGTTTTTAGTATTCTTTCTTTGTTCTGTATTTTATATTTTTAGATTTTATATTTTGACTATGATGTGGCAGGGGGATTTTCTTTTGTGGTCTAATTTATTTCTTGTTCTGTAGACTTAGTATATGTTTACAGGCCTTTCCTTCCTTCTATAATTCTGTTGAAAGTGTTTTCTTTCTTTTTTTTTTTTTTTTGGATGATTTATTTACATTTCCTATGTTGTCCCCTTACCCCATCCCCCACCACCCCCTCGGAACCCCCAATCCCCTCGCCCCTCCTCCTTCTTCTCTGTGGATGTAACCTCTATCTACACCCCCCCACTCCCACCTCCCCACCCTCAAAATTCCCACCCCCTGGGGAATCCAGCCTTCATGAGGTCAAGGTTCTCTTCTTCCACCTATGCCCAGCAGGACCCTCCACTTTTACATATTCAGCTGAAGCCCTGGATCCCCCCCTAAGTGCTCCCAGGCTGGTGGTTTAGACCCTGGGAGCTGTGGTTGGTTGGTATTGTTGCTCTCCTCATGGTGCCACAAACCCTTTCAGCTCCTTTAGTCTTCACTCTAACTCCTCTATTGAGAACCCCATGATCAGTTCAATGGCTAGTTGTGAGCATCTGCCTCTGAATATGTCTGACTCTTGAAGGCCTCTGAGGAGATATCCATATCAGGCTCTTATCAGCATGCAGTTCCTGTCTTCCACATCAGCATCTACCTTTGGTGATTGCACATGGGATAGATACTCAGGTGGGGTGGTCTTGAGACGGCCCCTCCTTCAGTTTCTGTCCCTCACTTTGTCTCCATATTTGCTCCCTTGAGTATTTTGTTGCTCCTTCTAAGAAGGACCGAATCACCCTCACTTGGTCTTCCTTCTTTATGGGCTTCATGTGGCCTGTGAGTTGCATCTTGGGCATTTCAAGGTTCTAGGCTAATATCCAATAATCAGTGAGTGAATACCATGTGTCTTCTTTTGTGATTGGCTTACCTCACTCAGGATGATAATTTCTAGTTCCATCCATTTACCTAGGAACCTCTCGAATTCATTGTTTTTAATAGCTGAGTAATACTCCATTGTGTAAACATACCACATGTTTTGAATCCATTCCTCAGTTGAAGGACATCTGGGTTCTTTCCAGCTCCTGGCTATTATAAATAAGGCTGCTATGAACATAGTTGAGCATATGTCCTTGTTATATGTTCGAGCATCTTCTGGGTATATGCCTAGGAGTGGTATAGCTGGATCCTCGGGTAATGCTATGTCCAATGTCCTTGGGACACATCACCTTCTTTTATTCCTAGTATTCTTAAAATAGGTCTTTTCTTACCATTCTCAATTACCAAGAACTGTTGTGTCAAGAATGTTTTAGGTTTAATATTTTCATTGACTTGTGTATCAATATATTCTACTGTTTCTCATACCACAGAGAATCTCTCTTCCATCTCTAATAAGCTGTGGATGGTGCCTCTGTTTTTCTTCTTACTCTTCCTAGATTTTCCATTTCTCAGATTCCCTCACTTTTTGTTTTCTTTTTTTTTTCTATTTTTACTCTCAGATCTTGAGCAGTTTTATTCATTTTCTTTGCCTATTTAATTATATTTTCCTGTATTTTATTATGAGATTTATTAGTTTCCCCTTTTAAAAGCCTCTACCTGTTTGACTGTATTTCCAGTATTACTTTGAGAGATTTAGTCATTTCTCCTGTAAAGACATCTATCATCTTTATAAGGTTGGATTTAAAGTCATTAACTTTTCTTTGATATTGTTAGGCTACACAGAGTTGGCTGTAGTGTGGCAGATTTGCTCTGCAGGTGCTATGTTACTCTGGTTCTGGTTGTTTGGATTTATTATTATTTATAATTATTATTATCATTAGTATTAGTCTTTAATCTTGTTTTACTGTCAGGTCGTTATGCCCCTCCATTTTTACTCTCTGAGAGTTCCTCATCCCATTTTACCTTTCTTGTCACCAGGAGGATGTCCACACATCCACACACAGTCCTAACACCTTTCCATGTCTACCCAGTTCTTAGAACCTCAAGTCTCTCAAGGGAGAGGTACGTCTTCACTCACTGTGGCAGTCCAAGCAGTCTTCTGCTGTATGTTGCATGCCTCTAACCAGCTAGTGTTTGATGCCTAGGTGGTTGCTCAGTGTCTGAGAGATCATCATGGTGGTCCAGGTTAGTTGAGAGTGCTAGTCATTCTATGAAGTCACCCTCCTCCACCACTTCTTCCCTGGCAAACTCATATCTGCAAGTACATCAAAGCATCAGTAGTAGTGTTAGGCCTCGGAGCCTCCTCTTGAGATGGGTCACAATTTTGGGTGATCATTGGACTTTCCTTTCCTCAGTCTCCATTTTTTTCTTGTAGTTCTTCTAGACAGGACCAATTGTGGGTCAAAGTTTTGATTGTGGGATGGCTACAGCCTTATTTGTGATTGCTATAAGCAATATCCAGATTCAACCTGTCAGAGTAAATTGAAGTAAGTCTTCTTCACACAAAAAGAAGCCAAACTAAATAAACAGAAGCTAAACAAAGTTGCCTTGAAATGGATTATGCAAAATAAAGCACATGAACAAGACACTTCCAAGGAGTTGAACTGCCTTAAAGCTTAGCACTGTTATCGAGATTTTCAGCTTTTTAGAGATGTCACCCATTCTGAAGTAAGCATTGGTGATGCAGCACTATTGGACTTAGTTCTGCTCACTGTCAGCCATACTATATAAGTACTCTAAATAAAACTCACTGGTTCCCCAAAGGAGACTTTGGTGAGATCTATTATGGTCTCATGTGTGTTCTTTATATTGGGTGAGTGAATGTTTGTTGTATTTTCCCAGGAAAAGATTTGTCAAACAACATTACAGTGATGGACTGAAAACTATGCATTAAAAGAACTCTCTTACTTCACACTATTCTAACTTTTAGTCATGTCTCAGAAAATTCACAAAAAATTGCCAAACATGTGTAGAAACTAAAACATGGGGTCTTTCTGTGAGTAAGCCTGGACGCATGGCTACTAAGAATTTGTGAGTTTGGGGGAAATTTTGGAGAAATAGGCTTGATAAAATCCAGGAATGCTATGAGGAAAGTCTAGTGAGCAGTATTGTGTGGACCTCAGCTCAGAATAACAGAATGGCAACAGAAATGTAGACAGTAAAATCAATAACTGTGAGGCTTCACTGGGAAATTAATCTACTGTATTTTATAATGGAAACTATTGATGCTAAGTTCTAATGGCAACAACACAAAAACTGGGGGTGATTCGGTCCTTCTTAGAAGGAGCAACAAAATACTCAAGGGAGCAAATATGGAGACAAAGCGAGGGACAAAAACTGAAGGAGGGGCCGTCTGAAGACCTTTCCACCTGAGTATCCATCCCATGTGCAGTCACCAAAGGTAGATGCTGATGTGGAAGTCAGGAAGTGCATGCTGATAAGAGCCTGATATGGATGTCTCCTCAGAGGTCTTCAAGAGTCTGACATATTCAGAGGCAGATGCTCACAACTAGCCATTGAAGTGATCATGGGGTTCTCAATGGAGGAGTTACAGTGAAGACTGAAGGAGCTGAAAGGATTTGTGGCCCCATGAGGAGAGCAACAATACCAACCAACCACAGCTCCCAGGGTCTAAACCACCAGCCTGGGAGCACTTATGGAGGGATCCAGGGCCTTAGCTGAATATATAAGAGTGGAGGGCCCTGCTGGGCACAGGTGGAAGATGAGATCCTTGACCTCATGAAGGCTGGACGCCCCAGGGGGTGGGAGTTTTGAGGGTGGGGAGGTGGGAGTGGGGGGGTAGATAGAGGTTACATCCACAAAGAAGAAGGAGGAGGTGTGAGGGGATTGGGGGTTCCTGGGTGGGTGGGGGAGGGGGTAAGGGGACAACATATGAAATGTAAATAAAACATCCAATAAAAAAAATTAAAAACAAAAAAAAAATATTTATTTTAGTGTATCATTGAGAGAGTATCATATGCTTTAGGAGGTCAAAGGAGAACTAGGGCAGACATTTCCCCCTGGGTGTCCTGGTTCATTCTACCCCATGTTTGGGGGACAAGTGACCCAGTCTGTTCAAGTCAGTCAACTGGGTCTAGCAAGAGAGAGAAAAGGGTTGGAGGGGCAAGAGATAAGAAGAATGGAGACAAGACAGGGTGTGTGATCAAGTCCCCTTTATTGAAAGGAAATCATGGATGGGTATATATATGCACAAGCAGGAGAATGCAGCTGAAGACTCTTTACCACTGGCACCTTGCAGCTGTACACTAAACAACAAAACAAAAATATGTGAAAAAAAGCCTGATGTTTATCAGAGTGTGCTCAGCTGTTGTGGGCTCTTGAAAACAAGTTTCTTGTCTGTGTATATGTCCTGAGATGGCTACAAAGACGATAGCTGATTTTTGCTAGGAGTTTGCTCCCAACACCTGGGCCTTATTGGGCCATGGTGTTGAAATTAGCTCTTCAGATTTTGGAGCAAATACTGTTTCTTATAATTGGTTTCTAGCACCATTCACAAGGCATTTCACAACCATCTGTCCACAAGTCTTGCTCTGGGATAGCTCATACCCTCTTATAATTTCTCACAGAACATAAAACTGAAGTAAGAAAGAGACATTATTTATGTGTGTGTTTGTTTATGTGCATGACACAAAATCTTCATACATATAAAATAATAAAATATGATAGTAATATTGATAAAAACCTATGCTATTGCAATCTACTGTGAATAGCTTTTCTTCCATATACATTCCTACATAACTCTTAAATGACTCACACAAGACAAAGCATTCTTTTGCTTGTCTGATGTCAAAACAGAAAACTGTGTAAGAGTTACCAAGGAAAATGATACAGTAAATACTGGCAAAATTCCTGCTAATCAATATATTATGACATGTCAAAATCTTTTAGTTTTTTCATATATTTATTCATCATTAACGTAATCAATAAATAGGTAAGTGTTGCACAACTTCTCTGTACACAGGACCCTACTCAGATGGGTCAACACACACAGACTGAAAAGTAGGTACCCTTCTAGAATACATGTTCTTGCTGGGAAGCCGTAAGATTTTGGGTACAAGTTGGTTTATGATAATAAAAGGCATAAATAGCATAAATTTGACTACAAATGAAGAGAAGAATGATAAAGTTTCAAAAATATCTTTGTATTAATGATGGTCATAACTGTAGAGGTAACTAAAAAATGAAATTCTGCACTGAAGATGAGCTACTGTCCAAACACCCAAGTTGTCTTTTGGGTATAAGAAGAACCAAATTGGTTTCAATATTCTCTGAAGAAAAATATTTATAGTTACTATAATATCTATAATTATACAAAATTGTAAGATACTCATATAAGCATTGTAGCATATTACAAGGAATGGAATGTTTAAGTTAAACTGCACTGGATCTCTTTATATGCACCCAAGTATGATAACTTTAGGATACTCTGTCTTTGCACTTCATGAATCCCAAGCAGTTAAATGAGACAAATGTTCTTACAAAATATTCCTGGAGAAAAATTTGATGACATCCTGAAGTTTGCACTAAGAATTGCTCATATGTAATCTTGAAGATGAATTCTCAAATTTAATATATTTATACTGATTTTGGACTTTAATATCTTTGGAGAAAAATGAACTTCTGTTCTGTATATACCCTGCACCCTGTTGTAATTTGAAATAAAATTGTGTCAGACTGAGGATTTCTTTATAAGGGCTGCTGCATGTTTCTTAATGTGATCTCATTTTCTCTGTTTTCACAGACTTTTTCTCCACACATACTACTTCTTTCTGATTATGTTTTTATCATTATGTCAGAGGCTCACATTCTATACATGCTTTTCTCTTTAATTATTATATAGCTGGATCCTGGCTGCTCCAAATTTCTTAAGGCTAGTTCAACAAGCTATTTGTCATTATTGTCAGTGATGCACTATGAGCAACTCTTCTTATCTGGTTCCCTGCTGGTACTGTAGGGTGTCCTTCTAACTTCTTTCATGAGGCTAGATATCAGGGCCAAGATTCTGGTGTGTAATTAGAACCGATTACCCAGTGTCTAGAAGATGTTGCATGGAATTGAAAAAAAAAAAGAAAGAAAAAAAGAAGGGAGCAAAATCTACCCAAGGATATATTGTTAAAACTCAGCTAAAGATGAATAAGAATGGGAACTATGATGGTTATAGAAAGAGGAATTGAAAATAATTTAGTCTGCTATCATAATTACAAGAAGCATGGTGGCAGGAATGGAAGGCACAGTGTTGCAGACATAGTTGGGAACTACTTTATCTCAGGCAGAAAAAGAGTGACAGACTGTCCTGGATTAAACATTTTAAACCTCAGAGCACACCCACAGGAAAACTCTTCCTCCAATAAGGCCACATCTTCCAATATTTTTGAATCCTATCAAATGATTTCACTACCTGGTAATTAAGTATCCAAATATATGAACCTATGAGAAATATCCTATTCAATTCACCACAGCTGTGAAACCAGAATAGAAAAAAAATGCCACTAGAATATCCTGAGCACCCTAAGGAGTCCAAGTACAATTCAACTTCCTGGCCTAAATAATTTTGCTTGGAATGACTTCTCCTACATACTTTCTTTTATGATTTCTCTAATCTCCATGTATGCAGTAGGCACATATCCATTTCATAACATACAGGCCTTCTTTGGTCCAGTGCTCTATGGAATATGCATCTTGTTGACTGGAAAAGTACCTTAAATAGACAGCAGGCAACTTCTCTGCTCAATCAATTTAGTAAATCAGAAGCCACAATATGGAATGTAAGCATCAGGGAGATTACTCTGCTGTTGAAGATTGAATGAACTAAAGGACAAAGCAATGCTTCATGCGCATTATTCACAGATTCAGGTAGCTTGTAAGGACCTCCAAAACAAAGCAGCTATTTAAAAATGACAGTGGACTATTTAAAACACAGCAATTGATTGTAGTAATTGTAGTTACATAATTGGTGTGGAGAATTTCTCTTCATCACATATATCTAAATATAATACAAAATGTAATACATATCTAAATACTTACATATGCACATATGTACATATGTAACATAAATATGTTCTCTAAATAGGCCCCCTATTTATCAAGAAATAACAAGAAATTAACAACTCTCAATTTATATTGATGTATATATAAATATATATAATTTATCTACCTGTTTCTATCATGTTTATCTATGTTTATATCTACATCATCTATGCCTACAAAATACAGATTAGTTTCTACATATTTGTATCTTTCTATTACTTACCTGTAGTTATACTGATGTAGAACAAGGAATAAACAGTACAAATATTAAAGATATCATTATAGGAATGTTTATAGATATTTTTATAGATATACGTTAGTATAGTCTATGATTAACTCCAACTGTATCTGTATTCCTGGCTTTAGGTTTATGGGTTTAATTTAATTTCTGATAGTTTTGGTATAAGTTGAAAATTGCAGTGATGAATTTGTCTGTTATTTCTAGCATTTTATCTAAGGTTTTGGGCTGTCTATTATAAAGTAAGTTGTCATCTGCAAATATGGGTAGCTTGATTTGGTTGGTTCTTATTTGAATAACTTTAGTTAATTTAATACACTGCAGTTGTTATTGTTGCTGCTGCTACCACAACTTCTGCCCTCCTTTGCTGCCATCAGAACTCAACTTGTTCAGCATTCTCACTCCAACTAAATATTTGCAACTCTCCAGAAATGTTGTTGACTTTCCACATCAGGAGGGTACATGTCTTATTTAGGGTTATAATTGCCTTTTGAAACATGATGACAATTCCAGCATCATGACTGTAAGCAAAGCTCTGAAAAAAATTATCAAGTGAATATACAGTGCACAGAAAGAAAGAAAAAAAAGCACTCAACACTTTCAATCTAACCCTCTACTCCATATATACTGTGCATATATCGTATCAATGTAAGCTTTTATAAACAAGGTTAAAAGAAATAGTTCCCAACGTGTTGGTCTAAGCTGTGATAGATGCACACTTGCACTCACAAGGATATGAACCTACATGTATCTATCATTTGCACACATACACACACACCACACACACACATACACACACACAATATTTTTAAAAAGTAAGAAATATATTGATCTTACCTATTTTGTAATGACTAATGCCTGTAAAAATTATTTGTGAATACATTTGAAAGAATTTTTGTGATAGACATGGGCAGGTTTCTTTTTATCTTCCAATTTCTATTGTTCCATGTTCCCACTTACTTCTATGGCCTGTGTGTTTATGCTCATAAACTACATGCCTAGCAATCTAAAACACAATGTGGAAGTTTTAGATTTATAGTCAGATGTAAACAACCAAGAGCAACTTGGCAAAAAAGTTTCAAATAGGAATTGTTAGGGTTGTCTGACTATGACCTTGTCTGTACAAGATTTCTGCCATTATATTACTTGTGTTAGAAGACACAGACTACTGAGGGTAGTTGAATACCCTAGAAAAGGCACTCAGGTCTGGGTAAGAATGAAGAAGTCCAGATGAGTAAAAATCAAGGTGCTGAAGCTGTGAGAACACATGTCTCTGTTTCCTTCTGTTCTTGACTGTGAGTGGGGTATAACTAGATGCTTCAAACTTTTGCCACAGTGATTTTCCTGCAAGAGTGTCATAGCCTAGAATTGCAAGCTGAAGCAAAGCCTCTCTACCTAAATTGTTTGTTATGTGGACATTACTGCAACAGAAATGGAACTTGGATTAAGGTGATTTTAATAGGTGAAAGAACTAACTGAAATGATGGAATTATAATAGAAAAAAACTAAAATTCATACTTTCTTGAAGAAAGCCCTGACTACTGCCTTGGCCTCTCACATTTGAGTTTTTTGTTTTGTTTTGCTTATGTATAAGCAATTAAATAAATTAAATAAGAAAATATAAAATTGACAATCTTTGAACCATGTCATATATTCTGTTTAATGGCTGACATTTTTCTCTTCCATGTTTCCACTTCAATGCCTTGCATGTTTTATATTTCTTAAACACATACCTAATGAACTAATTTCCAAAGGAAAAGGTTGGTATGGTACCACAAAATAGCCAAGATGAATGTCACCTGGGTCTTGGGTTTCCTAGGCTCACTTATTGTAAGAAATTTCTGTTTTCTCTTTACAAATTATACGGTCTTAATTATTTTTCTTCCAACAAACTAACAAGACTATTGCATAGAACTAATCACATTAGACATTTAACAACAAAACCTAAAAGCAAACTCCAACACTAGTATTGTAGATTACATATCACAGTGAGAAAATACTTGGGTATTGGTCTTGAATAATTGGGTTTAGTTTGTATCCTGGAACCTTGGTAAAAACTCTGGACCTAGTGGTACATTCTTGCACTGCTAGCACTCAGAAAAAAAAAAAAGATGTATATGATCCTTACCACTGGTTACCAGTCAGTTAAGTGAACATGGATTCTTTGTCACATAACAAATTGTGGACTATATTATCTGAGCAAATATGACTGATTGTGTTCTCTGTTCTTATATATGTGTGTGTGTATATCCCTATCCATAAATGTAGCTAAACACACACACACACACAGAAACACACACACACATACACACACATATATACACACACATACACACACACATACACACACACATACACACACACACACACACACACACACACACTCCCTTCACACATAGCTAGAATTCATGAATATTTTGAGACTTCATTCCTGATAGCTGCCTTGGCTTTACTCATTATGGCCAAATTCAAAATTGTCAAAAATAGAGACACAAACATGTTCATTCCTGTCAATATACCCTATCACTGATGAAGAATTTGTTTCTATAGTGTACTGTAACTTACGTCATTGATACTATCAGAAACTTCACCCAGGGAATAATACTCATTGAATTGGTTCAGATTTTGTTGTGTAATGGTCATCCTCACCAACTGTCATTGTCTTCACATCACCAGCTAAGCATGAAAACATCAAATTGTCCCCTCTTCTCTCCATGAGTCACTTTCAAGAAACAAAAATATTCTTGTGATTAAAGTTCAATAATCAGCCTTGCATGGTAGTATATATCAGCATGCCAGCACTGAAGAGGTTGATATAGAACGATGGTCAGTTTGATTCCAGTCTGAAAAATAAATGAGACTGATTTCAATCCACGTTTGTCTATCTCATTCAAGGGGAACTGATTAGCAGTATGTCAAAAAGAGCTAGCTGGACAAAACATACACCTGAACTGTGGTTATATTGATGCCCCATATCAGGACAGAGCCCACAATTTCTTGGATCTTTCCTTTGGTCGTACTATGTTTGCTGTAGCCTTCTGAAGGTCGTACATCACAAAGTCATGTTCTCTCTTTAAAGCATATCTTTACATACACATTTGCACAACAATAGCAATTTACAGAGCACTGATATTGCCCACCTAATATTTCTGTGTGAAATGTTGAGAATATAGGCAAACTGTGAGTTCTGCATCATTCTGCTTTCTCCACTGCAGTCATCTGGGTGAGAACAGGTCCTTACTCAATCTTGTATTTGGGCATTTTGTATATCATGGATATCATTTCAAATGTTCAGGATTGTTATTAAACATGCAGTCCAGTTTTAATATCTCAGTAGTACTTCATTGTGTAAATATATCATATTTTCTGTATCCATTCACCAATAGAGAAATATCTGGGTTGTTTCTAGCTTCTAACCATAATAAATAAAGTCTCAATGAACATAGTGAATGTATCCATATTATATTTTTAAGCTACTTTTAAGGTATATACCCAGTAGTGATATAGCTGGTTGTTCAGGTAGAACTCTTCCCAATTAACTGAGAAAACATCAGATTGTTTTCAAAAGTGGATTTAGTAATTAAAAATCCTACCAGCATTGGATGCAAAATAACTCAAAAATATTCTCCCAAACTGAATCTAAGAACTGGTCAAAACTATCATTCACCATGGTCAGATTTTACTTTACAATTAATTTATTTTTTAACAGAATATATGTATTCCAAAGTGACAGAACACCTTGGCAAAAATTTTTGTGTGGAAAGGTTTGTGATTAAAGTGGCACTGATACATGCATTCTTGCAGCAGGTCCTCCAAATATCTTCATCCTTCACCTCCCTGCTACAGATATCTATCTCCGGGCAAAGCGTAATGAAACAGAGGATGGAGAGTTCTAAGAGTCCTTGGCTTCACCATATTAATACAAATTTTGTAGAGCTGTGTAGGGTACTAATTTGTACCATGGCCAACAGGTCTTTCTTCCTTCCACATCCAAGTATGCTGGACCAACATGTCATCAACTAAATAGAGAACAGGGCTTTTGAAACAGCAAGAGGCTTCCAGGACCCAACTGGGATGACATTACTGAAATACCCAACAAAGGGGAGATAGAAGCCACAGAGACCTTATCTACAGGTTAGGCACAGCCCCTGGTTGAGGAATGGGGCCACCCACCCATCTCATAGCTGTCCCCTGAGAGACTCTGCTGGTGCCTGAGGAATACAGATACAGATGCTCACAGCCAACTATCATACCGAGGACAGGGACCACAGTGGAGGAGTTAAGGAAAGGACTGTAGGAGCTGAAAGGACTTGCAAGCCCATAGGAAGAAAAACAATATCAATCAACCAGACACCCCTTCCTCCCAGAGCTCTCAGAGACTAAACCACCAACCAAAGGGTACTGATAAGAGGGACCCATGACTCCAGCTGCATATGTAGCAGAGGATGGCCTTATCTAGCATCAATGGAAGGGGAGACCCTTGGTCCAGTAGAGGCTTGATGACCCAGGGTAGGTGAATGCTAGGGTGGTGAGGTGGGAGTATGTGGGTGGAGGAACACCCTGGTAGAAGCAATGGGAAAAGGAAGGAATGGAGCTTTGTGGAAGAGAAAATGGGAAGAGGGACAATACTCAAAACATAAATAAATAAAATACCCAATAACAATAATAACAACATCAAACAGATTTTGCCTCGTCTTCCCTTTGTGGAGTACTCACCTACAAATCAATATTGTGATATTAAATAAAACTTCGAAAGGAGCAAGGATTTGGGTGAGAACCCACCAATGGGTCTAAACATCCCACACAGTATGTTTAACCACAGTTGATGAACTTATCCTGGCTTCACAAGACTTTGCAGTCAGATAATTAGGCCAGAAACAACTAATTGCTTAGGCTATAACCAGCTGACTGGTTGGTTGATTAGGCTGTAGCACATTAGGATTTTTATTTCTTGCTCCGGTTTCCCTACTGATGCTGTCTGATTGTGTTGCTGGGGCCTCTCCAGGATTGTTTTGGGAGCTGCCCAATGAGTGTGTTAAACTCACATTCATCTGGACATTTAACACTTTTGAGGAAGTCAGTGGATTTAAAATAGAATCCACAGACCCTGTAAGTGTAGGATCTTTATGCTTGAGCCTGACAGATGTACTCTATCTGGGAGTCAAAAATATTTCTCTCTTGGCCGCCAAAGCTCCATGGATTTGTGTGTTGTGTTATCTGAACTTGGCTGTGCAAACTTTAAAAAACAAAAACAAAACTGGGGTTTTTAGTCATAACTAAAAACTAGATCAGGTCTTTTTGAAAAGGTCCTCAGAGTCTGACTGGGTCAAGTAAATACTGAACTGGATTCAGCTGGAACAGGAATAGGCTCTGTGGAAAGAACTCAAGAGTCTCATTTGCTAAGACAAGGTGACAACTAAGTCTCCTAGGTAAGTAGAATTGCTAGGTTGTGGAATTATCCTAGATTGATTGATCCTGTAAGAGAGGACATGAACTTATGGGTGAGTACTGTCAGGTTGTTCTATGAGAAGACAATAAGACTGCTGGGAAGTTCTTGGTAGTTATGTATGAAATCTAGAACTCTAGCTAATCTTTGAGCCTAAAAACATTTGCTATGTGTTTGCTGTTGTGTTAGTTTGCTTGTTATTTACTTGTTTGTTTGTGTTTTATTATTGCCTTTTTTTACCTTGCTTTATTTTTTTAAATATTTTTATTGGATATTTTATTTACATTTCAGAGGTTATTCCCCCCACCTTATTATTCTCCCTTGGCAAGGAATCCCCTAGCCCATCACCCTTCCTCCCACCTGCACAAGGATGTGGCCCCACACAACCCCTAACTCCAACCTCCTTACCTGTGGGAAAAATATAGGGGTCTGCAGCAGTGGAGGAGTCCCGGAGGCTTTCCATGCTGCAGAGGATTCCCACATGCAAGAGGAGGTCTAAGGTTCTAGTGGCTGAAGGCCTTGGTGACGGCAGGCCTCAATAACATGAGGAAGTCCTTGGTTCCTAAAGGTTTATTGTCATGGCGGATGGTGGATGGATCTAGGTGTACCCCTGTAATTCAGTGCAGTCCCGAGTTATACAGGGAGGGACAAAGGGGGAGGATTGAGGGAATTTATGGAGAGGCATACTTAATTTGCTCTGCCTTCTGGCCTTCATTAGTATGTAAATCCCTAGGGCCTGAGGCCTCTAGTCACACCATCTATCTGTGCACTATCAGGGGGCTGTCCTACATGACTGAACAATGTAGTTCTATGGAGACTAGACTGTGTTTCAGACCCTGGGTTCTGGGGGGGCATGCCAAACATCTGCCGTTTCTCACACAGCGTCTAGGGGTTCTAGGCAACTGCCCAGCCATGAACTAGAATGCGCTTATGCAGTCCCACATTCACCCTCAAATTCCCCCACACTCAGTGTCCAGCCTGCATGGGACCAAGGATCTCCTCTGCCACCCATGTCCGACAAGGCCATCCTCCCCTACACATAGAGCTGGAGCCATGGGTTCCTCACCAGGTGCTGGTGGTTTAGACCCTGGGAGCTCTGGTTGGTTGGTATTGTTGTTCTCCACAAACCCTTTAAGCTCTTTCAGCTCCTTCTACCTTCTTCATTGGTAACCCCATGATCAGTTCAATGGTTAGCTGTCATCATCTCCTCTGAATATGTCTGAATCCAGCAAACCTCTAAGGAGGCAACTATATCAGGCTCTTATCAGCATGCATTTCCTGACATCCACATCAGCATCCAACTTTGGTAACTGCACATGCGATGGATAACCAGGTAAAATGGTCTCCAAATGACCCCTCCTTCAGTCTCTGTCCCACAGTTTGTCTCCATATTTGCTCCCTTGAATGTTTTGTTACTCCTTCTAAGAAGGACCAAAGCACTCACACTTGGTCTTCCTTCTTAATGAGCTTCATGTGGTCTGTGAGTTGAATCTTGGGTATTGTGAGCTTCCGGGCTAATATCCAACTATGAGTTAGTGCATACCATGTGTGTTCTTTTGTGAATGGCTTACCTCACTCAGGATGATATTCTCTAGTTCCAACCATTTATCTAAGAATTTCTCGAATTCATTGTTTTTAATAGCTGAGTAATACTCCATTGTGTAAATGTACCACATATTTTTTGTGTGTTCTTTCCTCTGTTGAAGGACATATGGGTTCCTTCCAGCTAATGGCTATTTTAAATAAGGCTACTATAACATAGTGGAGCATATGTTCTTGTTATATGTTGGAGCACCTTCTGGTTATATGTCCAAGAGTGGTATAGCTGGGTCCTCAAGTAATACTATGTCAAATTTTCTGAGGAACCAACAGACTGATTTCCAGAATGGTTGCACCATCTTACAATCCCACCAACAATGGAGGAGTGTTCCTCTTTCTCTATACCCTAGCCAGCATCTAGTATCACCTGGGTTTTTGATCTTAGCCCTTAGGATTAGTGTGAGGTGGAAACTTAGGGTTGTTTTGATTTGCATTTCCCTGATAACTAAGGATGCTGAGCATTTCTTTAGGTGCTTCTTGGCTATTCGAGTTTCCTCAGTTGAGATTTCTTTGTTTAGTTCTGTACCCCATTTTTAATAGGGTTATTAGGTTGTCTGGAGTCTAATTTCTTGAGTTCTTTGTATATATTGGATGTTAGCCCTCTATTTAATGTGGGATTGGTAAAGATTTTTTTCCCAGTCTGTTGGTTGCCATTTTGTCTTATTCACAGTGTCCTTTGCCTTATAGAAATATTCAAATTTTATGAGGTCCCATTTGTCAATTCTTGATCTTAGAGCATAAGCCATTGGTGTTCTGTTCAGGAACCTTTCCCCTGTGCCCAAGAATTCAAGGTTCTTCCCAATCTTTTCTTTTATTAGTTTCAGTGTATCTGGTTTTATGTGAAGGTCCTTTATTCACTTGAACTTGAACTTTGTACAAGGATATAAGAATGGATCGATTTGCATTTTTCTACATGTTGTCCTTCAGTTGAACCAAAACCATTTGTTGAAAATGCTGTCCTTTTTCCACTGGACAGTTTTAGTTCCTTTGTCAAAGATCAAGTGACCATAGATGTGTGGGTTCATTTCTGGGTATTCAGTTCGATTCTGTTGATCTTCCCGCCTGTCTCCGTACCAATACCATGCAGTTTTTATCACTATTGCTTTGTAGTACAGCTTGAGGACTGGAATGTTGATTTGTCCAGAAGTTCTTTTATTGTTGAAAATAGTTTTTGTTATCCTGAGTTTTTTCTTATTCCAAATGAATTTGATAATTTCTCTTTCTAACTCTGTGAAGAATCAAGTTGTGACTTTCATGGGGATTGCATTGAAACTATAGATTGCTTTAGGCAAGATGGCCATTTTTACTAAATTAATCATGCCAATCCACAAGAATGGGAGATCTTTCCATCTTCTGATATCTTCTTCGATGTCTTTCTTAAGAGACTTGAAGTTCTTGTCATACAGATCTTGCACTTGCATAGATAGATTCACACCAAGGTATTTTATAATACTTGTGACTCTTGTGAAGGTTGTCACTTCCCTAATTTCTTTCTCATCCTGTTCATCTTTGGAATAGAGGAAGGTTACTGATTTGCTTGAGTTGATATTATATCATGCCACTTTGTTTAAGTTGGTTATCAGCTTTAAGCGTTCTCTGGTGTAAGTTTTGTGCTCACTTAATTATACTATTATATCATCTGCAACTAGTGATACTTTGACTTCTTCCTTTGATATTTGTATCTCTTTGACTTCTTTTTGTTGTCTAATTGCTCTAGCTAGGAATTCCAGTACTATTTTGAATACATAGGGAGAGAGTGGGCAACCTTGTTTAGTGCCTGATTTTAGTGGGATGGCTTCAAGTTTCTCTCCATTTAGTTTGATGTTGGCTACTGGTTTGCTGTATATTGCTTTTACTACATTTACGTATGGGCCTTGAATTCCTGATCTTTCCAAGACTTTTACCATGAAAGGATGTTGAATTTTGTCAAATGCTTTCTCAGGATCTAGTGAGATGATCATGTAGTTTTTTTCTTTGAGTTTGTTTATATAGTGGGTTACATTGATGGATTTCCAAATAGTGGACCATCCCTGCATTCCTGGGATAAAGCCTACTTGTTCATGATGGATGATTGTTTTGATATGTTCTTGGATTCAGTTTGGGAGAATTTTCTTGAGTATTTTTGCATCAATACGTCTAAAGTTCTGTTTCTTCATTCTGTCTTTGTGTGGTTTAGGTTTGAATGTAATTGTTGCTTCATAGAATGAATTGGGTAGTGTTCCTTCTGTTTCTATTTTGTGGAATAATTTGCAGAGACTGGATATTAGGTCTGCTTGGAAAGTCTGATAGAATTCTGCACTAAAACCATCTGGTTCTGGGCTTGTTTGGTGTGGAGTCTATTAATGAGTGCTGCTATTTCTTGAGGAGATATAGGACTGTTTAGATGGTTTATATGATTCTGATTTAACTTTGATACCTGTTATCTGTCTAGAAAATTGTCCATTTCATCCAGTTTTTCCAGTTTTGCTGAGTATAATCTTTTGTAGTTGGATCTGATGACTTTTTGAATTTCCTCATTTTCTGTTGTTATGTCTCCCTTTTAAGTTCTAATTTTATTTATTTGGATACTGTCTCTGTGCCCTTTGATTAGTTGGGCTAGGGGTTTATCTATTTTATTGATTTTCACAAAGAACCAACACGTAGCTTAATTGATGCTTTGTATAGTTCTTTTTGTTTCTACTTGGTCAAGTTCAGCCCTGAGTTTGATTATTTCCTGTGGTCTCCTCTTCTTGGGTGTATTTGCTTCTTTTGTTCTAGAGTTTTAGTTGTTTTGTCAAGTTGCTAGTGTATGCTCTCTCCAGTTTCTTTTTGTAGACACTTAGAGCTATGAGTTTTCACATTAGCACTGATTTCATTGTTTCCCATAATTTTGGTATGACAAGACTTTATTTTCATTAAATTCTAAAAAGTCTTTCATTTCTTTATTTCTTCCTTGACGAAGTCATCATTGAGTAGGGTGTTTTTAAGTTTCTGCATGTATGTGGGCTTTCTATTGTTTTTGTTATTATTGAAGACCAGGCTTAGTCCATGGTGATGTGGTAGGATGCAAGGGATTATGTAAATTTTTTTGTATCTGTTGAGGCCTGCTTTGTGATCAATTATATGATCTGTTTAGGAGAATGTACTGAGAAAAAGATATAATCTTTTGTTTTAGGATGAAATGTTCTATAGATATCTGTTAAATCCACTTGGTTCATAACTTCTGTTAGTTTCACTGTGTCTCTGTTTAGTTTCTGTTTCAATGATCTGTCCATTGCTGAGAGTGGGGTGTTGAAATCCCCCACAATTATTCTGTGAGGTCAACGTGTGCTTTGAGTTTTAGTAAAATTTCTTTTATGAATATAAGTGCCCTTGCATTTGGAGCATAGATGTTCAGAATTGAGAGTTCATCTTGCTAGATTTGACCTGTATGAAGTGTTCTTCCGTATCTTTTTTGGTGGAAAGTCGATTTTATTCAAAATTAGAATGGCTACTCCAGCTCGTTTCTTGGGACCATGTGCTTGGAAAATTGTTTTCCATCCTTTTCCTCTGAGGTAGTGTCCGTCTTTAACAATAAGGTTCATTTTCTGTATGTAGCAAAATTCTGAGTCCTGTTTAAGTATCCTGTCTGTTAATCTTCGTCTTTTTATTGGGGAATTGAGTCCATTGATGTTAAGAGATATTAAAGAAAAGTGATTATTTCTTCCTGTTATTTAAGTTATGACAGGTGTAATTATGTTTGTGTAGCTATTTCTTTTGGGTTTGTTGGAAGATTAAATTCTTACTTTTTCTATGTTGTAGTGTCTCTCCTTGTATTGGAGTTTTCTATCTATTATCTTTTGTAGGGCTGGATTTGTGGGAAGATATTGTGTAAATTTGGTTTTGTAAGGGAATATCTTGGTTTCTCCATGTATAATGATTGAGAATTATGATGGTTATAGTAGTATGGGCTGACATTATGGTCTGTATGATATCACTCCAAGGTCTTCTGGCTTTTATATTCTCTGGTGAGAAGTCTGGTGTAATTCTGATAGGTCTGCCTTAATTTGTTACTTGAACTTTTTCCCTAACTGCTCTTAGCATTTCTTTTTTGTTTGTTTTGTACATTTAATGTTTTGATTACTATGTGACTTGAGGAATTTCTTTTCTGGTTTAATCTATTTGAAGTTCTGTAGGTTTCTTGTATGTTCGTCAGCATCTCTTTCTTTAGGTTAGGAAAGTTTTCCTCTATAATTTTGTTGGAGATATTTACTGGCCCTTTAATTTGGGAATCTTTACCCTCATCAATACCTATTATCCTTAGTTTTGGACTTCTCATTGTGTCCTGGATTTCTGGGTGTTATGGATTAGCAACTTCTTACATTTTGCATTTTATTTGACATTAGTGTCAATGTTTTTAATGGTATCTTCTGGACATGAGATTCTCTCTTTTATCTCTTGTATTCTGTTGGTGATGCTTACATCTATGACTCCTGATTTCTTTCCTAGTTTTTATATCTCCAAGGTAGTCTCCTTTTGAGACTTCTTTATTGTTTCTACTTCCATTTTTTAGATCCTGGATGGTTTTGTTTAATTTTTTCACCTGATTGGTTGGGTTTTCTTCCAATTCTTTAAGGGACATTTGTGTTTTCTATTTAAACGCTTCTACCTGTTTACCTGTCTTCTTCAGTATTTCTTTGAGTTTTATGTTCTTCCTAAAGTCCTCTATCATCCACAAGAGAAGTGATGTTAAATCTGAATCCTGCTTTTCCAGTGTGATGTAGTGTCCAGGACTTGCTTTGTTAAGAGAACTGAGTTCTTAAGATGCCAGGTAACTTTGGTTTCTGTTGCTTACATTCTTGTGCTTGCCATTCACTATCTGGCTAACTCTAGTGCTACCTCCACTCACTGTCTCTGACTGGAGGCGATCTTTCCAGGTAGCTTGCTTGTGGCAGAACTCCTCAGAGTGCAGATGTCTCTGTGAAACTGTCATCCTGAGCTCATGGGTGGAAAACCTCCTGGAACTCAGGCTTTCTCTCTGATCCTGAAATTCTGCTGCTCTGAATGCAATGGTTCCTCTGCTGCTTTAATTGAAGTGATTCCTCTGTTTCTCTGAGTTCAGTGGTTCCTCAGGTGCTCTGAGTACAATGGTTCCACCACTGCTCTGTTGCTCTAGAAAGGTTCAGAACAAGGATTCTTCATGGGAGCAGACATGCTAGGACTAATCATAACTTTAATAGAAAACAAATCATTCTTCCCTACCTGATACTCTCTGAGATGATGACAATTCATTCAGAGTGATGGAGCCTCATGATTTTTATCTGTATATCATTCTCTTTCTCTCTGTCTCTAAATTTTATTTTATCTGTTTCTTCTGTCTCTTTCCTTGCTTTTTCTTTTTTCTCTATTGTTTTCTGTTCTTTTTTTGGTATATTTTTATGTACATATATTTTGAAAACTAGTAGAAGCCAGAGGCCCACTTAAAGAAGTACTTTTTTGTTTTTGACATTGTATGTCTTCAGTAAAAAACTTAGGTCCACAACCTAGGTGACAGGCACTTTTGTTCTAAAGCCACCTCTTCAGTAAAACCTTCCTATTTAATTTATATACTCACATTTTACCACCTTAATATCTCCATTCTGTGGACCAAGTCTCTATCCCATTATCAACTTGGAATGCATCACCTCCATATCACAACACTTGAACAGTAAATAATTATGTTTTCAACATATTTGATATATACAGTGTCATACATGAGCACCCCTATACCATAATTACAACAATAAGTTAAAATATAATAAACAATTTCAGCAAAGAAGAGTTAGTTTTGGCTCACAGTTTACGTGCATTAATCTATCATATTGGGAAAGATGTGCCACTATCTGCAACTTTGAAAGAGGAACAAGAGGATGAAATCTTCTTTAGTCAGAAAACTTCAGAAGGAAGTAGATCTGTATATAAAACCTCTAGACTCTACCCTCCTAAAGATCTACAATCCTGGTAAATATCACCAAATATCTAAAGACACAATCTTGTAGGAGACGATTTATGTTCAAGCCACAATATACAGTAAGAGGCTGGTAAGATCATGAACAAAGAGTGTCCTGACAGAGGATCTGGAAAGAATTCAGTCTCAGTTCTGTGACCACAATAGATGCTGAACCCTCACATGGTATAAAGAAGAGAAAGACACAAGAAAATAGGTTGCTACCTTCAGCTTCCATTATCCATATATTAGTTATTTCAAGGCAGTTTTACAAAGTAACTTATAACTCTCTCTTTTATTTTGATATAAATAATTTTATTGGATATTTTATTTACTTGCATTTCAAATGTTTTCCCTGTTCCTGCTTTCTCCTCTACAAATCCCCTATCTAATTCCCCCTCTACTTGCTTCTATGAGGGATCTCTCTGATCCACCCAACCACTTCTTCCTCACCACCCTGGCATTCCCCTACACTGAGACATTGAGCCTTCACAGGACCAAGGTCCTCTCCTCTCATTGATTCCACTTAAGTCCACCTTCTGCTACATATGCAGCTGGAGCCATGGATTACTTCATGTGTACTCTTTTATTGGAGGTTTTGTCCCTAGGAGCTCTGAAGTTCTGGTTGATTCATATTACTGTTCTTCTGATGGGGTTGCAAACTCCTTTACCTCCTTCAATCCTTTCTTTAACTCCTCCTTTGGGGACTCCATGCTCAGTCAATTGGTTGGCTCTGTGTGTTTGCATCTGTGTTTGTCAGGCTATAGCAGAGCATGTCAGTAAACAGCTATATCAGGCTCCTGTCAGCAAGCACTTCTTTGTATCTGCAATAGTGTCTGGGTTTTGTGTCTTCATCCTCTCTTAATAGTCTCAGAATAACCATTAATATATAATATATGAGGTCAGCAAGATACTCAAAGTGTCACTATATCTGATTATTTGACCCAGGCTCTACATGATATGATAAATCCAACTCTCCCAAGTTGCCATCTGACCCCTATACATGCTTGGGCATGACACTGCACACTCATGGAAGAGTAGTGACAATTAGGCACATATGTGTGTGTGCACACACATACACAAACACACTCACACATATGCACATGACAAAATAACCAAGGTAAAATTTAATATAGATTCATCTTAAGAAGTAACAGAGTGTAAATTTGTGTGACATGGTCTACAAGGCTCATATTCTGCAAAGAACTGTACATGCTACTAAAATGTGGGTATTTTTATGCCTATAAATTTTTCTTTAGGTATTTCTAAATGTCTCTCGATTTTTATGTTAATTCCAAATTGGGCAATACATCTACAGAGAGACAGAGCAAATTTTCATCTTTGCATCTACCTAAGCTCTGAACCCACTACCTTGTAATGGTCTGTATTCAACACAGACTTCTTGCTTCATTAACTGAGTATCCCTGGGTAAATCATTTCAAATTAGTTCACCTTCATGTCAACCTTGTTTTCCTGATGTTCCCTTTTTCTGTTCAACTTCACTGTTTCCAATTTCCAGGGTTCAGCCCATTTTTATTCCTTTCTCTTCTCTTTGTTTTCCATCTTATACCTTAAATGACACTTTTCTTAGTTTACTTTTCTGACTGATTTTATCCCAGCATCTGTAGCTGAATTTTCGAACAATCATTACAAACTTGATAAATCAGCACATGATTTTCTATTTAGAGACAGTCTAAAGAAGCGTAGTCTGGCCTTAAAAGTACATAAGGCAGTCTTAGTTTTTAATGACGTTCTGATCCATATGCATCCAATCTATTGAGTGTTATTACAGTGATGTTTCACCTTTTTTGGTTTTGCAAGGTATTGGGACTGAACTAGGACTTTGCACATACTAGGCAAAAATCCTGTTATCTGAACTTCTATGTTTGATGCTTCCAGAATTCATTTTATTCTTCCTGATCCTCCTATCCGTGTGTGTGTGTGTGTGTGTGTGTGTGTGTGAGAGAGAGAGAGAGAGAGAGAGAGAGAGAGAGAGAGAGAGAGAGAGAGAGTGTCTGTGTCTGTGCTTATGTAGTCTTTGTCTGGGTTTAGGTGTGCATGCCTGTAAAAGTACTTCTCAAATTCTGAAGTTAAAGTTGGAATGCCTTTCTCAAACATTTTCTATTTTTCTATTGTTTCAACTCATTTATATTAGGACATGCATGTGACATAATATGTTGGTGAAAGACAGAGAAAAATTGAGGAAGTTGGCTCTCATCTTCTGACATGCACATTTCATGGATAAGCTTATGCTGCTAGGCATGAGTACAGAGCCATCTCTGCCAACTGCCTCATATTACTGGGGTAATGTCACTCAAGGCACCTATACCTCAGACTTTTTTTGAGACTAGGGGTTCATGTAGTTCCAAGAACCATTCTACTCATTATGTTCCTAGTGCTGTGTTTACAGAAACACACCTGCAATTCCTTTGTTTTTTTGAATGATGAAAATCTGAAACAGGCGTTCTCACTTGAGCTCAAAACACTTCTATTGAGCCATCATTTCAGCCCTTTTTGAAATTTAATTCACCAGTTTTCTACTTATTAAAGCCAAACCTCTTGATTTTCTTTTAAATTAAGAACCTCTAAAATATCAATTTTTTAATTTAGTCCTCCTAAAAGAACATGAGTTCCCTATCTTTTTCCCCAGGAATGACTAAAATACTGTACCAACTATTCTTTCTATGAGAAAGTTCACCTTCCATCTACCACTAGTTCAAACTGCAATATTGAAAAATCAAAGAGGCCTTTACATTTAATGGTTTGTGACTACTTATTATTGATAAGGGATTTTGATCTCAGACCCCACAGTGAGGCTACATCTTTAGAGAAAGCCACTGTTCTAATTTTGGGTGGAATTACTTGGAGGGAGGGTTGCATGTCTGCTACATACATACTGGGACATGTTTCAGCCCTTGTACATTATTTGGTTGCTGGCTTAGTCTCTGAGACCTCCCAGGAGTCCATGTTAGTTGACCCTCTTGGTCCCTCTGCGGTGTTCATAATTCATTCTGGGCCTTCAATCCTTCCTCCAATTCTTCCATAAGAGTCACAAAGCATCATCGAAAACTTGTCTGTGTATAGCTGCATATGTGTCAGTCAGGTACATGCTAGAGCCTCTAAGAAGAGAATTACATTAGGCTCTTCTCTGCAAGATTAACAAAGTATCTGGTAATTTCAAGGATTGCTTGTTTGCTAATTGGATGGGTTTCTAGTTGGTCATTACAAGTAAGATAATAATAATTACAAAAATCCTGTGTAAATAATGGCATTATTAGTTTCTTGAAAAGTTTATGTGGTTTAGAAGCATGAAGACTAGAAAAAGCAGAAACATAATATACTCAGACAAAATCATCATGTATCAAATATAAATTACTATTTTTCCTAATGAAAAAGAAAGATGAAGAGCGTCAGGTTATGGGAATAATAAATGAGATGGGCATAAACATTCCAAAATGCATGAAATATGTTCAAGTTTCTTTGAAGTTAGAGGAATATAAATATTCAGAAACACATCTATATGCAAGTGGGAGACTCGTCCATTCAAATCACATATATTCACTAGTCTCTGCGTCCAAACAGTCAAAGTTAAGAGAATGTGACAACATATGCACAATTAGTGGTGAGTATTTAATAGAGACAATTACGTACAAAGACAATAGTGTTTCTATCTTAGAATGTCTCCATAACAAACCCATCTATTTTAAGAAATAGTAACTTTCAATCTTCCTTGATTTGCATACACATAATTTAAGTATGCCCATTGGCCTTTACTGTGTCATGAGTCTTAATAATTGGAGGAAATGTACAGTTTTTTTTTACTATAAAAAGGCTAAATAAAATGTAGAGATAATTAAATAAAAAGTATACCATAAAATTTGAAAATCTCTTTTAGATTAGTACTACATCTTGCATTTCTGAAACTTTTCCCTTCTGGGTAAGAGCCCATAAATCTTAAAATCATACAAGAACTAAGTAACAAATAGAGAAAAATGAAACAAATGAAAAATTTCAACAAAACCTTGAGGCACAATATGAGTTCATGTTAGTATTTCTTTTAGAGACTAGTGTGAGTCCATTAGGGTGAGTTTTATAGCAGAGTAAAACTTGTGTGCTTACATTGTCAAGTATACTCTTTGTAAAAATTAAATGATATTGGTTGGTAAGGATGACTTGAATATAACTGTAATTTCAGCCTCTTACCAACCAAAAGTCCAAACATGGGAGACATTGTTGAAAAATAAATTTCAGCTGCCTTCAGTGACAGGTGAATGCTCTAAAAATGGTGAAGAGTCGAGTAGATATTGTGATCATGAACCCAAAAGAAGCAATGTTACTGTTAAAAGGACCTGGTCAGATAATATGATCTTGGGACTTTCTTTAAAACCAAAAACTCATGGTATTTTAGAATGGGATATGGATGCTAGAAGAAATATCTGTGCAGAGACAGTGGTGGAGCAGGCATTTAATGCCTCATTTTTCTTGGCCAAAGGCAAGTCTCTTGCTTCCCCAGTATGAGTAGTCCCTTCAGCTCTGGATACTTCAAAGATTCTGGCCATTACTGAAAAGAGATATGTCAATCCTGTTTTGATAAAACACCTCAGATAAGTGTCTGGAAAAGAAAAATGCAAATCTTTTGTTTCTTCTGCCTTTAGAAGCTTATCACTTCTTCATATCTCTTCTGGCACAAGGCATGGGTTGTGGCCTGTATTGATTCCTGTTTCCTACTCTTCAGTTTTACTAGAAATAGGAAGGATCTGCTGCCTCTACATCAAGATGGTTTCTGGAAGTTGAAATTTTAATAAATACTTTACTGAGACATTCCCTATTGAATGAGAAAGGAAGGATGACTTCTTCTCAGGTAAATGTGTGCATGATTATGGGACAACTTGACGGTTCTTAGGTGAATATTTCATTTTCAGAATGTTCAAACCCTCCCTATTTTGACTCAAATGAACATAATTATTTTTTCATATGATTCTCAGTATTCCATTTTTAAAAGTTACAACATTGCTGAACTAACAATCGGATGATTCCTTTTACCAGTCTCCTTCAATTTTTCAGTATAACTTGTATAAATGATTACGTAGTTTGAAAATACTTAAATTTCTCTGATTGTTAAAATGTGTGTACATGAGACTATAGATGAATGTATATACTTGATTTCTACTTTGAGTCATGCGGGTCATTGTTTGTGAAAAAAGGCCCATGTTTCATGAATCATTTGTCTTAGGGTCTATTGCAATAGTTCTCAGCCTTCCTACTGTTACACCCATCTAATAGATTTCTTTACGTTGTGCTGACACAATTATGATTTTTTAATTAATTTTTATTAGATATTATATTTACATTTCAGATATTATCACCTTTCACCCTTTCTCCCCCACTCAGAAACTTCCTATCCCATCCTCCCTCCCCAGGCTTCTATGAGGGTGTGCCCCTACCCATCCACTGCTTTCCACCTCCCCACCATCAAATTCCCCAACACTGGGGCATCCTGCCTTCATAGGACCAAGGACTTGCTTTCCCACCTATACCCTACAAGAGTATACTCCCCTACATATACAGCTGGAGCCATGGGTTCCTCCCTATGTGCTCTCAGGCCAGTGGTTTAGACCCTGGGAGCTATGATTGTTTTGAATTGTTGCTTGCACCGTTGGGGCCTCAAACCTTCTCAGCTCCTTCCATCTTTAAATTCTACACTGGGAACCCCATGATCAGTACAATGATTAGCTGTGTGCATCTGCCTATGTATATGTCAGGCTCTGGCAGACCTCTAGTGTGACAGCTATATCAGGCATCTGTAAACATGCACTTCCTGGTACTCACATCAGCATCTGCCTTTGGTTACTGCACAAGAGATGTATACCCAGGTGGAGCACTCTCTGGACATCCACTCCTTTAGTTTCTGTCCCACACTTTGTCTCCATATTTGCTCCCTTTAGTATCTTGTTACTTCTGAAAAGAACTGAACCACCCACACTTTGGTCTTCCTTCTTAATATGCTTCATGGGGTCTGTGAGTTGTATCTTGGGGACTTCAAGCTTTTGGGCTAATCTTCACTTATCAGTGTGTGCATACCATGTGTTTTCTTTTGTTATTTGGTTACCTCACTCAGAATATTTTCTAGTTCCATTCATTTGCCTAAGAATTATGATTTTATTTTTAGTGATATTCCAGAAGTGTACTATTGGTACGGCTATGAATCTTGTTGTTAATAACTCTGTTTCCTTGTGACTTCAGTCACCACAATCAGATCATTTAGGTGATCATGACATATGATCCCAAAAAAGGTCACCATAATCAACATCAATTTTGCTTGCCTTTTGAAACTATTCAGAGAAGTGACAACTTTCTTTATCTCAGACATAATTTATCAAATATGTGTTTTAGTTATTGGTACCAAAAATTGTACATTTAACTAACATTTCTTTGGCCAATTGATTCAAGGGGATACTGTTAATTTTAAATTCAGGATCTACTGACTTTCTTGGATGTGGCTATAGAATTCTCTAAGGAGGAATGGCAATGCATGAATTCTGCTCAGAGAGATTTGTACAGAGATGTTATGTTGGAGAATTACAATAACTTGATAGCTGTGGGTAAGAATATTTTTATTCCATAAATTCTACTTCAGCATAGGGATATCTATAACTCCTATGACTATTTTGATCTACCATTCATTAATTGGTCTTTCTCTTCTATTTTTATAGATATTGATTAGTCTCTCATTTATAACTTCTGTGATATTGACCTTTATCTTTTATTTATATATAATGTGCTGATCAATAAATCTTATACCTTTTTAAAAAGGTACTCCATTGCTTTTATAAGTGAATGTACTTTGACTCCAGAAGTTTTCTTTTTCAGATGTGTTAAGTTTACAATGAAATTCCGAATTTTAGAAAGGGTTCAGTATGAAGACTCTAAAACACATTGGAAAGAAGTGACTATAAAAACTCATTCATTTTTCTTTTATTCTTTCCATCTCACCTAAATGCCACAGTCCTGTGCTAATACATAGCTATATTCAATGGTATATCTTTGTGCTCACTTGAACCTACAGGTGTTGCTGTTTCAGAGCCAGATGTAATCTTCTGTCTTGAACAAAATAAAGAACCATGGAATTTTGGTAGAGTGGATACAGAAGGAAGAGAACCAGGTAATCTGAAGTGAAATAATATGTCTTGTGATGATTGTAAATCCAGGAGAAATTTAGACCTGACATAAACCTAGAGAAACTCTACAATAGAAATCATTCCTAAGAGATTATTTCAGAATAATGAAACAAAGAAAGAGTATAACTATGAATGTTGAATGATTTTTGCCTCATTTGAACTGAACACTGATGTTTTGATATATACTATGTTATAACTATTTTAAAAAGGAGCCGTCTATTTTACATTTTAACTTCTGTCATTTTTTCTGTTCCATGTGAATGACCAGTAATGATCCTTTATGTTTGAGAGAGTTGTTAATTTATTCCCCTTTTAATAGTTTTATAGAGTATATTTTGTTCATGTTTTTCTCTCTTTCAACTTCTTGCTCACTATCTCTACTGTCCACACTAACTTAATATCATGATTTCTCTGATCATTCTATTTTTGACCCTGTCTCTGTCTTTGTTGCGCTCTCTCTCTCTCTCTCTCTCTCTCTCTCTCTCTCTCCTCTCTCTTTCTCTCTCTTTTCCTCAGAAGAAAAAAAAAAACATTAGAAGTCAAAAGTGTATATCAACCTGGAATCTGATTTGTTCTGACAACTTTCATGAACAGAGGGCATGCTCATTCATAGTATAAAAAATTATTTGCTCTCTCTAAGAGATTATGTAATTTAGAGATTTTCTTACCTTCAATGACACTTTCTACTCTATGTCTATACTTCTTAAAACTGGAGTTTCTTCTCCCTTTTCCTGGTCTTCTGATCACTGTCATATTCTACATGGGCATTGCTCTTGTTGTGTCTAAAAACATGCAGTTTATTGAGCATCATTCACCAAATCTGGCCTTTAAACTCTTACTGTGTCATCTTCTGCATAGGTCCCTGAGCACTGATAGAGGGGTGTGATAATGAAAATTTACATAATACTAGGAACTCCAAAGTCTCTCAGTTACTGACATTGTTGATATGCATATTAAGCTTCTCCATTGAACTCTAAGTGATACACAGATATAATGGAAAAGAAGTATAACTTTAGGAGTCATGTTGTTGCTATTTTTATTTGTAGTAACAATAGGAGCTTGTTTATGATTTTGAGGATTGCTCTTTCTGTCTCTGTGATGTATGGAGGTGAAATATTGATGAAGATTGCATTGAATCTATACATTATTTTTGGTAATATGGCCATTGTTACTAGGTTAATGCTCCTAATCCATGAGCATCTTCAAATACTTGAAGTTATTCCCATACAAATCTTTCACTTGCTTGGTATTGTTGAAATCAAGACATTTTATATTATTCCTGACTCTTATGAAGTGTCCTTTCCCTAATTTCTTTTTCAACCCATTTATCCTTTAAGAAAAATAAATCTAGTGATTTGTTGGAGTTAAATTTTTATTCAGCCCCTTTGCCAAATTTATTTATCACATGTAGGAATACTCATGTTGAACATTTGTGGACAATTATGTATACTATGTATAAACTCAGGATACGAAAAACAGTTTTCAACAGTAACATAACTTTTGGGAGAATCACTTTCCCTGAGCGAGAGCTGTAGTTCAGAGCAATAGTTATAAATACCACATGTTAATTATACAATCAGAAAGATCAATGGAAGAGAAATGAAGACCCAGAAATGAACACACACACTTGTGCTAACTTAATCTTTGACAAAGAAGGCAAAGCTATTCAATGGCAAAAAGAAAGTATGTTAAATACATGATGCTGTTTCAACTGGCAATTTGCATGTAGAAGAATGCAAATTGATCCATTCTTATCTAAACTAAACTTCTGTAAACTGGTCCCTAACTAGCTATTTAATCTCCATACATATTCTAAGTACAACTCACAAACCAGAATCTTAAAAGCTAAGTAAGCACTTGCAAGAAAATTTGCATTGTCTGTTTTATTGCAGTTCGGTATTCACATTCATTGTTTTCAACTCCATCAATTTTTTTGTTATTTTTTCATAAAACATAAAATAATGTGTATATAGCTTATACATATTAAATACAAATGTGCTATATTGTTTTAAGCAACAACATTCCTCTAATATAAGAGATTGTTTACTCAGTGACTCACAAGTAAATAAAGGTCATTCCTAAATGGACTCAGGGCACAGGTTTATTGGACCAAGCATTTAGAAGTAATGACAAGTCTCTTCAATTATTTCTTCCATCTAGAAACCCAGGATACTTTCTACAATGTCTTTCTTTGTTTTAAGATCCCACTGTGAACTTAATTTTCATTGGATATTTTATTTATATTTCAGATGTTTTCCGCTTTCCCCACTTCCCCTTCCACCCTCCAAAGAGTCCATCACTTATACAGGCCATTTCCTATACCCAACTACCTTCTCCTCTGAGAAGTGGGAAAAATCCCCTAGCTGCAAACACACCATGGCATACCAAGTCACTGCAAGACTGCCCACATCTACTCCTGCTAAGGCAAGAGGAAACAGCCCAGAAGGAGAAACTCAATTGAATGCACATGTAGGTCATGAAGTCATTGACTGCTCCCACTCTAGTTCTTGGGTGACCCTCAGGAAGACCAATCTGTACATCTGCTACATATATGCCAGCAGGGGTCAGGGGTTTAGGTCCAGTCCATTTATAGTCTTTGGTTGGTGGTTAATTCAGTCTCGGGGAGCTACAAGGGTACAAGTTAGTTCACTCTGTTGGTCTTGTTGTTGAGTTCCTATCCCCCTCATGATCCCTCAGTTCATCTGCCAAGCTCTATCTAATGTTAGGTGGAGGAACATCTCCCTCTCTTTCCATTGGCTGCTGGATTGAACTTCTGAGAGACCATCCATGCTTGACTCATGGCTGAAAGCATAACAGTATTATTAATAGTGTCAGGGATTGCTTCTTTTCCATGGGATGGGATGGAAGTAGGTTCAGAAATTGTTTGGCTATTGTCTCAGTATGTGATTCTTCTATTCCCTGTGTTTCTTTTATGGAGGGAGAATTTTGGCTTAAAGGTTTTGTGGGTAGATTGGTAGCCTTATGCTTCTACTAGGAGTCCAGTCTAGTTACAGGAGGTAAACACTTCTGGATACATATCCAACTCTGCGAGGAGTTTTACCTAGAGTCATTGTCTTAGATCTACAGTAATCCTTCCTTCATTTCAGAGTCTGGCAGACTCTAATGATGCTGCATTCTCTTCTAGCTACAGATACATATTCACTATTGTGGCCCACCATATCTGGCTCTCAGCACATCTGATTACCCCACTACTTATTTCCTTCTCCATCCCATCTTATGCCAAGCTCACTCCTTGCAACCATGTCCAATGATTATTTTATTTGCCCTTCAGCCTGAGATTTGGTTATTCCTTCCTTGACCATAAGTGTTATTTAGATTCTTTGAGTATAAAGATTCTAGTGCGGATATCCTGTACTTTATGGCTAATGTCCATTTATAATTGAGTACATATATTGAGTTTTCATTTGGGACTACATCACCTCACTAAGAAATGTATATACAGTTCTGTCCATCTACCTTAAAAATTCATGATATCCTTGTTTATAATAGCTGAATAATATTCCACGTGAAAATGAACTCCATTTTCTATATCTATTCTTTTGTTTAGGGACATCAGACGCATTTGGAATTTTGAATATTATGAATAAAGCTTCTATGAACACAGTGGAATATATTTGTTTGTGGGATGGTAGAACATTATTGGCTATATTCCCTGCAGAGGTATATCTGGGTTGTCAGGTAGAACTATTCCCAATACTTTCAGAAACTTCCACTTGAATTTCTACAATGGTAGTACAATATGAAGGACTACCCTTGGCTTGAAGAAGAGTTATGAGAGAAGGGTTGTCTGGAATTGGCAAAAAACAAATAACCGGAAGACAATATCTGGGTTAAAAACTGACAACTTCTATTTGGTAAAGCTTTTCCCTTCTGCTTTTCTCTATGTTCTGCTTTCTGTCTCAGGATCTCTCTGTCTATATTCTGCTTGCTAGCCATTCTAAGGGATCTACCTTTCCATGTTCAGCTTGCTTATGTGTGTGTGTGTGTGTGTGTGTGTGTGTGTGTGTGTCTGTATATGTTCTCCAATCAGTTCTCTTTTTATGTTCAACAAAATTCTCTGCTAGCTAATCTCCTGTACAACACAGGTCTAGTCTTTGCATACCAATCTAGTCATTTGCTCCGTGTGTTCACTTTATCTATAAGTCAGTATCCCATTATCCAGCACTTTGATTCTTAGAAGACACTAAAAGTATTTTTTTTTGTTAAAAGTGCAAATGCATTCAAATATAGGCCTGCATTTGATAAGTTGAGAAGATATGCTAGTTGGTTGGGGCACTGTCCTGAAATATCCATTTTCATAAAGCCTGTTCCTAGTGTTAGTCGGTCCTAGGCTGATCCTGAATCCAAGAATCTATATATCTGTATAATGACAAAACAAAAACAAAAACAAACAAAAAAAAAACCTTAGTTGTGTAGGATATACTATGGCTACCACTCTCTAAAGCTTTTAATATCCTTCCTCAGAATTTGTCTAACATGATGACTGACAAGGGACCTACTTTAATTCCTTTAGATTCACAAAGTCCCCCATATAGTCGATATTGCATTTGTACATTTTGCATTGAAAGGAAAATATACATTTTCAAACTTACATACTTAGAACTCTTTTTTTATAGCCTTAAGTGCTGTCCTGAAGGTCTCAGAGTGTACTATTTTTTATAAGATATTGCCATATCTACAACTCCTGGACTTGAGCTGTTTTCATTTACCAGGTAGTTTTAACCTCAAATGTTATGACATTCCTTGGAAGAAAATTGTCCTCCACTGCTACTAGGTTCAGAAAATTTGTACATTATTATACAAACAATACCTACACCTGATGAAGACATTGCTACTACTAGGGGCTCACACATGTGCATGGTCCTAGCTGCAGATACCATGGGACTCTGTCTAAAACAAGGTCATGCTGGGCTCAATAGTTCAAGTTTCTACATCCAACCACAATGGAAGAGTGTTATCCACTCCCCACATCCTTGTCAGTAAGTGTTTTTTCTTGAGTTATTGGTCATAGCCATTCTGATGTGTATAAGGTAGAATTTCAGAGTGGTTTTTATTTGCATTACTCTGATGACGATAGATATTTGTCATTTTTTTAAGTCTCTGTCAGCCAATAGAGATTCTTCTATTAAGAGTTATTTTGTTTAACTCTTTAGCCCAGTTTTAATTGGATTGTTTAGTTTGTTGTTACTTAATTTCAAGAGTTTACTATATTTTTGGATAGGAGTCATCTGTCAGATATAGAGATAATGTAGTTTTTTCCAAGTCTATAGGCTACCATTTCATTCTATGAATGATATTATTTTTACTTGAAGTCACTTTTTTACTATTAGGAGATCCCATTTATAAATTTTTTATCTTAGAGTTTAGGCAATTGCTGTTTTATTCAATATGTTGTCTCCTGTACCATTGCATTAAAGACTGTTCCCCACTGTGATGGTTTGTATTTGCTTGGGTTAAGGAGTAGCTCTATTTGAAGAGAAGTTTTAGCTATAATTGAGCATGTGTTTCACTGTGGACATTGGACTTTTTGTATATGTATATGTATTTTTATTGGATATTTTATTTACATTTCAGATGTTATCCCCTTACCTCAAAGCCCCCTCACCCAGGAACCCCCATTGCATCCCTCCTACTGTTGCTTCTATGAGGATGTGCCCCCACTTTCCCCACACTCCCACCTCCCCACACTCAAATTCCCCTACACTAGGCATCTAGCCTTCATGTAGCCAAGGATCTCCTCTCCCACCTTTTGCTAACAAGGAAATCCTCACCTACATATACAGCTGGATCCATGGATCCATCTCTATGTGCTCCGAGGCTGGTGGTTTAGACCCTGGGGAGCTCTGGTTGGTTAATATTGTTTCTCTCCTCATAGGGCCACAAACTCTTTAAGCTCGTTCAGTCTTCTCTCTAACTCCTCCATTGGGAACCACTTGAACAGTTCAATGGTTAGCTATGAGCATCTGCTTCTAAATATGTCAGACTCTGGACCACCTCTAAGGAGACAGCTATATCAGGCTCCTGTCAGCATGCACTTCCTGACATCCATGTCAGCACCTAACATGGTGACTGCCCATGGAATGAATACCCATGGGGAATTGTATCCAGAGGGCCCCTCCTTCAGTTTCTGTCCCACACTTTGTCTCCATATTTGCTCCCTTGAGTATTTTGTTATTCCTTCTAAGAAGGACTGAAGCACCCACACTTGGTCTTCCTTCTTCATGAGTTTCATGTGGTCTGTGAATTGAATCTTTGGTATTTCAAGCTTCTAGGCTAATATCAGATATATACATAGAACTCAAAAAGTTAGACTCCACAATGTCAAATAACCCTATTTAAAAATAGGGTACAAAGTTAAACAAAAAATTCTCAACTGTAACCTTGAATGTCCAGGAAGCACCTAAAGAAATGTTCAACATCCTTAGTCATCAAGGAAATGCAAATCAAAACAACACTGAGATTCCACCTCACACCAGTCAGAATGGCTATGATCAAAAACTCAGGGGTAGTAGATGCTGTTGAGGATATAGAGAAAGATGAACACTCCTCCATTGTTGGTGGGATTGCAAGTTGGTTCAACCACTCTGAAAATCAGTCTGCCAGTTCCTCAGCAAATTGAACATAGCATTATCTGAGGACCCAGATATACCACTCCTGGGATTATACCCAGAAGATTCTCCAACATATAACAAAGACATATGCTCCACTATGTTCATAGCAAATTTATTTATAATAGCCAGAAGCTGAAAAGAACCTAGATGTTCTTCAACAGATGAATAGATACAGAGAATGTGGTTCATTTACACAATGGAGTACAACTCAGCTATAAAAAGAGTGACTTCATGAAATTCACAAGTAAATGGATGGAACTAGAAAATATCATCTTGAGTGAGGTAATCCAATCACAATAAACACACATGTTATTCACTCACTGATAATTGGTTATTAAGCACAGAAGCTTTAAACAACCAAGACATTGGCTTTAATACCCTAGTCCTAGCTGTCTGGAAGTCAGTTGACTCTTATTTGTCTGCAAATGAAGATGTAGAACTCTCAGCTCCTGCTGTACCTTGCCTTCCTGGATGTTGCCATAATCTAGCCTTGGTGATAAAGAATTGAATTCCTGTACATGAGTTTCTATTGTATGTTCTCAGCTTGAAATTTTCTTTTCCATCTCCTATGTTGTGTTGATGATGCTTGTGTCTAGAACTCCTCAACACTTTTCTAGGTTCTCTAGGTCTCAATTTTGACTCGGTTTCTGTATTTGTCATTTTTCCTATTTCCCTTTTCATATCTTAACATTTTTAATTATTTTATCAATTTGATTGTATTGTCCTATACTTCTTCATAATAATTTTCTTTCTCATTATGGGTCTCTAACTGTTTAATTGAATTTTCTATTATTTTTAAGTGAGTCTCTGTAAATATATGTTATTGATTTCTTTTAAAATGGCCACCATCATCTTCATAAGATTAGACTTAAGGTCATTTTCTTGCATTTCAGGATTGCTTAGGTATACATAGCTGATAGTTATAGGATAGATATGGTTTAGTAGTGCCATTTGCCCTATTTTTTAAAATTATGTTATTTCCTAGTTTATAGGCAATTTTGAAGACTCTTGTGTTCATAGACCTGTGATAGTAGTCACTGATAGCTATTGAACTCTGCTACTGCAGGTCCAACTGCAAGCTCCTTATAGCACCAGGCCTCTGGGATTTCAGAAAGACATGCTTTGCCATAGGTGGCAGCTGGCTTCCAGGGTTGTAGGCAACGAAAGTAGTCCCAGATGTGTTTAGAATTCTGTAGGTCCATGGCATAGTTATGCCACAATGAAAGCATTCAGAGCTTGTGATTACTGATGGCAGCAGTAATCTTGGATTGCACGTAGTGCTATAGAATGTAAGATGCAGCACAGAGTGGAATGGGGCCAACTTCATGGCTGCAGTGCTTTCCAAGGAATACAGCAGAGAGAGTATTGGAAATCTGACCTGGTTACCCTGGATGGCAGCATGCCTCCCAGGAAACAGGCAGAGCTTTGGCACAGAGAATGAAACACAGATTTTGTATTCTGAAAACATTATTTAAATAATGTGTAAGAGTTCAAATATCAAAACAATAATCTCGTACTTATTACTAAAGTTGTACATGGTTATATTGTTGAAAAAATGAATTACTGCATATGAAGGCTTTTATAACGTTGAAGAATTATCAAGTTCTTGAGATTTATCTGTCTCAGTGAGTATTCCTTAACATATGAGAAAATTATTAAATTCTCTACTCTCATTTGTTGGACACATGTTTTAACAGATATAATTACAATTTTATTATATATTATTCAATATTTTTAAAAATTTTGATCGTATTTCATTTTTGACTTATTTTTTTCTTTTCTTTCCTTACTTTTGGCTCATTGGCTCACTCACAGTCACCCCCTCATACAGTATTTCCCCCATTGCCTATTTCCTTCTACATTGAATAGGTAGTGGTTCCCTGCATATACACTGAAGATGGAGTTTCAATTGCTTACACTCCCATTAAGACCATAAGGCCAGAGAAGGCAGCCCATATAGTAGAACATATATCATGTACAGACAACAGGTTTTAGGGAAGCCTCCATTCTTGCTGTTATTACCCACAAGATGGTTAAGCTACACACCTGCTATATATACGTCTAGGTCCAGTTCAAGCATGTTCTTTAGTTGGTGGTTTAGAATCCTAAGTCACCAGAGGACAAGTTTGGCTGACTGTTGGTTTTCCCTTGAAATTCATATTGCCTTCATGGCCCACAATCCTACTTCTTATTCTTCATTAAGAAAATCAAGGTACATCTTCTGTTTTTATGCAGTTGTCTCTATCTGTCTGAGTCAGCAGCTGGGTGGAGCCTCTCAGAAGTAACATGCTTACGTGTACAAGCATAACTCATTGTCATTAATAATGTCAAAGATTGTTACTTGCACATGGGATGTATGTCAGTTTCATCCAGTTTTTATGTGGATATTCCCTTAGTCTCTGCTCAATCCACAGTGTCTGAATTTCTTGTAGACAGGAGACATTTTTTTTTGAAACGTTACTGGGTGTGTAGGTGTCTCACTCTTTTTGGGTTCCTGGCTTGCTAGAGGAGGTTGCCCCTTCAGGTTGCATATCTGCACTATAGTGAGGCACAACTAAGGTCACCCCCATTGCTTCCTTGCTTTCTCCCTTATCCTTGGTAACTGTCTCATACTCAAGATCTCCCCCATTTCTGACCTTGCTTAGTTGCAGATTTTCATTTATTTTCATACTCATCTATCCCTCTCTCCTGTCCTTCTCTACACCTAATCCTGAAACACTCATCCCTTATTTTCTCATTTCTCCCGATTCCCTTCTCTCCATCTGTCTTTTAGGGAAATGATTTACACTTTTTAAATGAAATTCAAGCTTCCTAGGTAGCACATATATCAAGTGTAGGTTCTTTGGGGCTTAGTAATATAAAATGCTACACGTATTTTTTGACTAATAACTACTTTTAACTAAGTACATAAGATGAGTGTCATTTTGTGACTGGGTTACCTCAAACAGGATGAAAGTCTCAAGCTGTATCCATTTGCTTGCAAAATTCATGAGTTCCTTGATTTTTGACCTGAATAATAATAGTGTGTAGTGTAAATGTACCATATTTTCTTTATCCCCACTTAGAGAAGTTTTCCCTGTAGGTTGTTTATAATTTTGGACTTTTACAAATAAAGCTGCTTTGAACATTGATTATCAAATGTTCTTATGGGATGATAGAGAACTTAAGTTTCTATCATATATCATTCCATAGTTTCTTATAAATATTCTCTCTGATTTTTAATACATTGCTGAATCTTGCATTATCAAGCAGTCATAAAAGAAGTATTGCACATCCTCATTTCTGCCATGCTGTCATTGGAAAGGTTATTTGTTTTGTATTGAAAATTCATTTTCAAAGAAGGAAACTTTTTAAAATTAATGGTTGACAGTTGTCACAATTTTGTTTCAAGTTATACTGTTACAATGAATACTAAATTATGAAATACATAGTATTATAAAATATGTGGCTTATTTCATGAAATATCTTCTAATATCTATTATGTTTCCAGTTCATTGCAGAATCCATACAGGAGAGAAACCTTACAAATGTAATGAATGTGGCAAATCATTTAAAAGGAAATCAACCCTTCACGTTCACTACAGAATCCATACAGGAGAGAAATGTTACAAATGTAACAAATGTGGAAAATCATTTAAACAGAACTCAGACCTTAAAATTCTACAAAGGATCAATAATGGAGAGAAACTTTACAAATGTAATGAATGTGGCAAATCATTTACACGGAACTCAAACCTTCAAGTTCACTACAGAATCCATACAGGAGAGAAACTTTATAAATGTAAGGAATGTGGTAAATCATTTACATGGAAATCAAATCTTCAAGTTCACTAAAGAATCCATACAGGAGAGAAACTATACAAATGTAATGAGTGTGGCAAATCATTTAAACAGAACTCAGAATTTCAAGTTCACTACAGAATCCATAAAGGAGAGAAACCTTACAAATGTAAGGAATGTGGCAAATCATTTAAACAGAAATCAGACCTTAAAATTCACCAAAGGATCCACACTGGAGAGAAGCCTTACAAATGTAAGGAATGTGGCAAATCATTTACACAAATCTCAAACCTGCATGTTCACCAAAGAATCCATACTGGAGAGAAACCTTACAAATGTAAGGAATGTGGCAAGTCATTTACTCGGAACACACACCTGCAAGTTCACTACAGAATCCATACAGGTGAGAAACCTTACAAATGTAATGAATGTGGCAAATCATTTAAACAGAACAGAGACCTTAAAGTTCACCAAAGAATCCATACTTGAGAGAAACCTTACAAATGTAATGAATGTGGCAAATCATTTACATGGAATTCACCCCTTCAAGTTCACTACAGAATCCATACAGGAGAGAAACCTTACAAATGTATTGAATGTTGCAAATCTACTACAGAGAACTCAAGCCTTCAAGTTCATCACAGAATACATACATACCCAAAAGACATTATATTCATGTTCTGTAGTACCTTCAAAAACAAAATATGAAAATGATTTGACCCAGCATTAATCTGAAATTATCAATAGTGGTGTAGTGTTCATTTTCAAACTCATAATATAAACAGTATTGTAAAGTATATGGATTTAGCAAGAATAATATTAATAACTCTTTTAATACAAATATGTTGCTTAATGTTCATATATTTTAGTATGGGAGAATATTGGCATTGGTGTGATATATTCTCTGTGAAGATTATTGTGCTCTTAGCTTTTGACCTTTTGATAGAGTAATTTTTAATCTCCATATAATCTCATGTTTTTCACAATTTTCAATAAATGCATTACCACTGTCTTTTATTACAATTGCTTTGGTGTGATAAATGTCTATTTTACACTGGAATGGTATCACTTGTGTTATTCAGTTCCTTATTGCTAATGCCGACAGAAATGTGGTAAAAGATAAATTTGATTACTTTAAGCAAATTCCAAGACAACAATTTGGAAGATATTATATGGTGAGTGGAGGAAAGCATGAGGTTTCCCAGGTGCGTTCTTGCTTGTGTATATGTGTGTGTGTGTGTGTGTGTGTGTGTGGTGTGTGTGTTTATTATGAACAAAATTACTTGCATTACAAGGAACTTGACTTCAGGTCTAGGGCAAAATTCTACATTGACCGATTGTGTGGGATGTGGGTTGAAGCTTTAAGATGACAAATCCTAACCTCATCAAAATATTGAATTTCATGGGATGTTCTGAATAACGTCCATTAAGAATTTTCACAATTTTTGTTGAAATTCCATGTCACAAATGGATGACGAAATGGAAAGGCTTCATTTTGGTTACTGCAAATGAAAATGTACTTTGTACTTGAGTCTCTGTTGGCAACTTTGTATTTCAAGCAAGGTGTATAAACATAGGTCATTTACATTTCTCATTTAATGTGAACACAACAGTGATTAACAGGGCTGAGCAAATGTCTATGAAGTAGGATAGTGTGTTTTTTATCCAGATTCTAAGAAGTGGTACACGCCTGGGTCATGTGTTACTCTTTTAAGTATTTTCCTCACTGACTTCCATAGCAACTGTGGTAGTTTGCAAACATGAGTTTAGATCCTGGTATCACTTTGTCATTAACAATCAATTGCTTTGCTTATATTTGTTTTTATATAAGTACATCAATACAACAGTATCCGGCAGTGCTTGCGCCTAAGGATCGCGGGCTGACGGACAGGCCACAACCGGGTTGGCGGCAGATGGCGTCAACTCCAGGCCGGGCCAGAGGGGGTGGGCAAGCATACTCCGGGGTCGGGGTGTGGAAGGAGCCGGCCAAGCTGGCCCAGGGCCTTCGGCAGGCAGCGGGGCGGGTGGGGCTCATACTCCACGATGGCCTCTGGTCGCCCGAAAACCACAGAGGCGGGGGCAGCGATGAAGGAGAGCGCAACTGTGAACCAGGGCACATGAGGTAGAGGGAGGGAGGATCATGGGTGGAGACAGGGAGAGGTAAAGCAGAACAAGATGAGGTGTTTGGAGGCAGATTATTGGCCTGGAAGCAAGCAGAAAATAATGGAAATGGGCAACATGTGTGCATAGGAGGTAGGGGGACCCTCTAAAATGTGTCAGAGAACTGGCAGAAGAGAGACCTGTAGGACTTGAAGAGAGAGACCTTATATGGAATACCAAATAGTGGGTAGACAATCCTGTAGAGTCCTTGTCCACAAGAATTACAGGGCATCAAGTGTAGTGTTGTGTTTGCCATCTCACAATCAATAACTCTGACCCAGAATTGTTCTTTCGGAAAGAACTGCAGTGACAAAAATGGAGAAGTGTTGAAGAGAAAAAAAAGTGTTCAGAATGGGCCCAAATTAAGATCCATCTCAAAGGAAGTTTCCAAACCTGACACTATTGCTGATGTTATGGTGTGCTTACAGACAGGAAATTATCAGAGCTGCCTTCCAAGAGGCCTAACAGCACCTGACCTAGACCCAGGCAATTACTTATATCCAGCCAATGAACAAAAGTCAGACACCTCTGTGACTGAATTAGGAAAAGGCTGGAAGAATTTGTAGATGGTGAATCCATAGGAACATCAGCACTTTCAACTAATCTGGATCCCTGAGATGACCTCTCAGACACTGAGCCAACAATCAGGCAGAATATACTAGCTTGTCCAAGGCACTTTACTCATATACAGAAGAGAACTCCCTAGTTTAGCCTCAGTGAGTTAAGACATACCTAAACTTTGAGAGACTTTACTCTCCATGGAGTGATGGCCTGGCAGACAGTGGGTGGGTAGGGACATCCTTTTGGAGAGAGACTAGAAATAATTTGATGAGGAACTGTCAGAAGGTGGACCAGGAGGGGGATAATGACTATAATGTAAGAAAATACTAAAGCTAATTTCTTAAAAAATCATCATGAAGTTTGGTAATCGTAGGACTTCATTGATTTTTTTTTTGATAAACATGTACAGATAAAGCATCTAAGACTAATCCTGCATAC
>NW_021604831.1:251009-256602 GCF_004785775.1 Grammomys surdaster
TGTCAACTTGAAACAGAAACACATTGCTATTAAGCCTCAAACCTTACATTCTTATACATTCTTATACATTATTATACATTCTAATACTTATGTCATCTAAGTAATTTTAAAAATCCCATAGTCTTTGGGAAATCTTGCATATTAAAATTTCAATCCCTTTATAATATCCAATACCTTTTAAAATTCAGTCTTTTTACAGTTAAATGTCTCTTAACAGTGGGCATCACTAAAATACTCTCTTCTTTAAAGAGGGGAAAAATATAAGAGCACAGTCACAATCAACAGTAAAATCAATCTCCAAACATTCAATGTCTGGGATCCAACTGATGATCTTCTGGGCTCCTAGAATGGCTTGGTTCACTTCTCCAGCCATGCCCTTTGTAGCACAAAGTTTGTCTACTAGTCTCCAGATGCCTGTACTCAAGTGCTTCTGCTCTTCGTCCTGGTCATCTCATTGTATGGCATCTCAAAACACTGCCGTCTTCCACTGTAACTGGGCTTCACCAATAGCCTTTCATGGGCTCTCTTCATGGTGCCAAGATCCAACTCATTTGCATGACCCCTTCTGTCCAGGGCCATCAATTGGAACTGAGTTCACACCTTCACTAATGGCCTTCCATGGCCTCACACAGTGCTGAGACTCAGATATTATTCATGACCCCTTCATTACTTCAAAACCAGTAACAACTGGGTGACTCTTACATATTACCAAGTCCAGCCACAGCACAAGGTACAACCTTGGCTATCTCTGGAGCACAGCCTCTATGCTCTCAAAAAACACTTCCAGTGTTTCCCCTTAGTGATGCTGATCTTTTTAAAATCACTGCTAATTTCTCAGCTCCACCAAACCCAGTATCAAAAGTCCTAGTAATGCAAAGATTTCTCTTCAGTAGTTCTATCTTGTTAATCACAGATGATAATTCAGCTCCAGCTAACCAAAACCACAGAATTATTCACAATATAAACATCAACGGCCCTGATAGGAGTCTTTGATCTTCTCTCTGAAATTTCACAACCAGGTGTCTATCTTCTGTCCTGTTCTCATTATCAACTTCCAATTTCTTCAAGAACATCCCACCTAGGTCATAACATCCCAATGGCTCTTCTAGCAAAAAGTTCCAAAGTCCTTATATAGTCCTCCTCAAAATATGGTCAGATTGTCACAGGAATTTACCACTATGCTGGTACCAATTTTTCTTAGTCAGGGTTTCTATTCCAGCACAAAACATCATGACCCAGAAGTAAGTTGCAGAGGAAAGGGCTTATTCAGCTTTAACTTTCCACATTGCTGTTGATCACCAAAGGAAATCAGGACTGGAACTCAAGTAGAAGCAGGAACTGATGCAGAGACCATGAAGGGATGTTATTTACTCTATTGGTTCCCCTGGCTTTCTCAGCTTGTTTTCTTACAGAACCCAAGACTACCATCCCAGGAATGAGCCCTCTGCCCTTGATCACTAATTGAGAAAATACCTTACAGCTGGATCTCATGGAGGCATTTCCTTAACTGAAACTCTATTCTCTGAAGTAACTCCAGCTTACTTCAAGTTGACACACCCAACCAGCCAATACACCACTAAATGAAATACAACTCAATACCCACAAATAAACCAATACTCCTATGTCCATAGTAGCCTTTTTTATAATAGCCAGTAAAAGAAAGCATTTCAGATGTTCTTCAACAGAAGAATGGATACAGGAAATGTGGTTCACTTTCACAATGGAATACTAATCAGCTATTAAAGATGAGAACATCATGACTTTTGCAGGCAAATAGATGAAACTAGAAGATATCATCCTGACTGTGGTAAATCAGATCCAAAATGACATGAATAGTATGTACTTACTGAGAAGTGGATATTAGCCAAAATGTACAGAATTCCTATGATACAAATCATAGATTGTAAGAAGTTTAAAAAGAAGGAAGGCTGATATGAAGATGAATCAATTCCACCAAAAGGGGGAATGATATTGTCATGGGAGGCAGAGGAAAAGAGGGCCACCAATGGAGGAATGGGGTCGCCAGTCAACCTTCAAATTTTTTGATACATAATTTTACCTATCTGTTAAAAAATTAAAAAGGAAGGAAAAAATGGAGCAGAGACTGAAGAGAAGGCCAAAGCCCATACAGTGACATGTCCAACTTGGGATTTATTCCATGGGTGGGCACAATAATGTAACACTATTATTAATGCTATGTACTGCTTGGAGACAAGATATTGACATGCCTGTCCTCTGAGAGAGCAGCAGCTGAATGACACAGATGCAGATACTTAAATCCATCCACTGTACTGAGGTCAGAGACCCCTAAAAAGAATTAGGGGAAGAAATGAAGGAGCTAAAGAGATGGCAACCACATAGGAAGACAAAGAATATTATACAAGGACTGGTATTAGTCCCTAGGTACATATGTAGCAGTAGACTGCCTTGTCTGGCTTCAGGGAGAAAGAATGTGCCTAACCTGTGGAGATTTTCCTACAGAAGGGGAAGCCCAGGGTCCATGGAGGTCAGAACCATCTCAGAGGTAAAGTGGAGGGGAATGGGAAAAAGGGAAGGGGTATGGGGTAAAGAACAGTGGGAGTGGGAAAGGCAGAGTGAGCAACATTTGGAATGTAAATAAATAAAATAATTAATTAAAAATAAAACACAATTATTGACTTAATATTGAAGCAACAATAACCAAATACTGTTGGCTAAATAAAGATGCCTACAAGTTATAGCTGGGCAAAAGGGAGAAACCCTGAGAATCAGATGTTTATCTTGGCATCTAAGACAGGATACCACATAGGAAGAGAGGAGAACTTAGAGAGAGGAGATGATGTCATGGGTAAGTGAATCATGATTACATGGCCATGAGGGATGGCCAATATGGTTAAGAGCAGTTCAGGCAGAACATTGCCAATTACAACTTGGTGTATTAGTAAGAAAACACACATTAATAGGTCATAGGGTAGATATCTCCCCAGCTCTAAAGCTTTCTTATAAAACATATAAAAGTATAGTATATTTTATCCAGGAACTATATAATTTAATCCAGGGTATAAATCACTGAATGAGATTTACTGCAACATATTGGTGCCTGGAGTTGGGACTAATTGTTTTGAAGTATATTGTGTTTCTTCCTCCCAGTGCCATGCTCCCCAAAATAAGAAAAAGACTCAAGGTCATTTTATAAATACTTCAGCCATATAGCAAGGCACATCTCTGACAAGAATCATAACTTAAAATAACCCATGTTCTTGAATCTATATTCTGTCACCTGGCTGGTTATCTGTGCACAGTTACCACATATCCACCCCTCACAAGGAAATCTCCTGTCCCTGCCCTCTCCCACAATTCTTTCTGCCTCCTGATGTCCCACTTTATACTTCCTGCATAAGCCATGCGATTTTTAATTGACAAGTGATGGTTATGTCAGAATCACAAGATATTCTCTCTAGATTCAGAGATTACTTGGGAAGTGTGGATTAAAAGGCCTTAAGAGCTAGAGGAGGGAGATAAGCCTGCCTGTATGGTCCTTAATAGATTTCTTCTTTCCCTGCTTTAATAAGGAAGGTATTTTTGCAATGAAGGAAGATTCCTTCTGATCATTATGGCCTCCATGAGAAAGGAACTGCAAAAAAATTAACCAGTGTATATTAATAATTTCATGGTCATTTATCAATCTTATCAAGTTGGTAATCAATATTAATCACCAAAAGAATTTGTATTCTAGCCATAAATCAAATTTAACAAAATTCTTGAAACTCATGCTCTAATTTGGTGAGGTATGACACAAATGATGATATAATGAGGTAAGTTTGTTTTTTTGAATTTTCTTTTTATTTTGCATTAATCATTTTATTTGCTTACATTCAAATGACATCACTCTTCCAGTTACCCTTCCACAATCCCCCTCTCCCTCCTCCAATTTACCTCTATGAGGGTGCTCCTTTACCCACTCCCCCATTCCAACTTCACTAATCTAGCATCCTGCTACACTAGGGCATCAAACAGGAACAAAGGCCTCCCCTCCTACTGATGTCTCATAAGGCCATTCTTGGTTATATGTGTATCTGAAGCTTTGGATCCCTCCATATATATTCTGTGGTTGATAGTTTAGTCCCTAGGAGCTCTGAGTGGTCTGGTTATTTGAAATTGTTCTTCCTATTGGGTTGTAATCCCCTTCAGCTCATTCAGTCCTTCCCCTAACTCTTCCATCGGTGGTCCCAGGCTCAGTCTAATGGTTGACTGTGAATATCTTCATCTGTATTGGTCAAGTGCTGGTAAAACCTTTCAATGAACAGCCATACCAGGCTCCTGTTAGAAGGCATTTCTTGGTATCAGCTATAGTGCGAGGGTTTGGTGTCTACAGATGGGACAGATTCTGATGTGAGGCAGTCTCTGGATGGCCTTTCCTTCACTCTCTGTTCCATTTTTTTGGCAATTGGTCAGGAAAATATCTGGGTTACAAATTTTGAGATGAGTGGGCAGGTACATCTCTCAAGTGGGTGCTGTGCCTTTCTCCTTAAACTGGTATCTACAGGTTCTATCTCCCCTTTATTGGGCATTTCAGCTAATAATATCCCCCTTAGGTTCTGGGAATCTCTTCTCTCACCTCCTTGGAATCTGATACTGTCTAGTGGCTACGCCCATGTCCCCATTCCCCATTGGAACATATTTCTATTTAATTTCCTGACCCTCTTTGCTTCTCTCCTGTCCCTTCTAATGCTTGATCCTTTCTATCCCCTTTGTCATTATCCCTTCCCTCTCCCTCCCAGCTCCCTCTATCCCTCTACCTCCTGTGATTATTTTGTTCCCTCTTCTATGTAGGAGTGAAGCATCCACTCTTTTGTCTTCCTTCATCTAAAAGTCCCTATGGTTTTTGGGTTATATCATGGATTTTTTTTTTAGCTATTGTGCTAATATCCGCTTATTAGTGTGTACATACATTTTTTGTTTGGGTTACCTCATTCCCAAAAATAAAAGAACTTCTGTGGGAATCACCATTGCTGACCTCAAGCTGAACTATAGAGCAATAGTGGTAAAAACAAACAAACAAACAAACAACAAATAAAATCTGCACAATATTGGTCCAAAACAGGCAGGTAGATCAATGGAATAGAATTGACGACCCAGAAATAAAGCACATACCTATTGTCCCTTGATGTTTGATGAAGGAACCAAAATCATTTACTGGAAAAAAGACAGCATTTTCAAAAATTGTGCTGGTACAACAGACTTTATGTAGAAGAATAAAAAAATATCCATTCTTATCTCCTCCTGCAAATCCAAACTGGGTCAAAGACCTTAACAAAACACAAATAAGCTGAACCTGAAAGAAGAGAAAGTGGAAAAGAGCCTCGACCAAAGTCAATACATGCACTCAGGAGAAAATATCCTGAATAGACTGCTAATAGAACATGCTCTGAGATCAACAATTGACAAATGGCACCTCATGAAATTGAAAAGCTTCTATAAGGCAAATGACAATGTTAGGGGGACAAAATGGCAACCCATAGATTGGGAGAAGATCTTTATCGACCCTACATCTGATAGAGGGCTAATCTCTCTCTCTCTCTCTCTCTCTCTCTCTCTCTCTCTCTCTCTCTCT
>NW_021604831.1:260317-274420 GCF_004785775.1 Grammomys surdaster
ACTCTGTGTAAATGTATGTTCTAATATTCCATCAACAGAGTATTAATGCAATCTAGTTTGTATGAGGAACATATGTTTTCCATAGTAAACTTTACAGGGCATGCATGTTATGTGGCCTTATAATTTTTCTTTTATTCAAACATTACAATTCCAGTCAGGATAACTTAGCAACTCAACCTTGGAAAGTTTTAAAAATGCATTTTTATATCTATATTATTGAGGATATTTTAGTATTTGTAGTATTGCTTGTGATGACTGTATGATTAACTTTATTTATGAGACGAATATCTTTAAGTGATCTTGGGTATGCTACATATCAACCAGGCTTCTTTAAAAGTATAGAACAAATAGAAGATAAATGAGAGATGCAAAGATAGGTAAAGAGATGACAGATAGATAGATAGATAGATAGATAGATAGATAGATAGATAGATAGATGTTTTAAGGAGAATTAACTGGAAATTTTTACATAATAAAGACTATAAATTTGAACACTGGCCATCTGAGTGCTGGAAATGTGGAAAATCCTATAGCTGAGAATACCAGCTTGTCTACTTCTCTGAAAGAAACCATAGACTGAAGGCCTCCCAAGAGTTCCACAGCATTTGGGTGACTGTACTAACAAGAGGAAATAATCAAACTTATAGCCAAAATCAAGCTAGTAGAAAGAAAATGAACAATACAAAGAATAAACAAAACCAAAAGCTGGATGTTTGAGAAAAACAAGATAGATCAAACCCTTAGCCAAAATAACTAAGGGGCCAAGAGATAGCAGCCAAATTAAAAAAAAAATGAGAAATGATAGGAAAGACACAATAGAATCTGAGAAAATTCAAAAAATCATCAGATCCTTCTACAAAAGCGCATACTCAACAAAACTAGAAAATCAAGTTGAAAGAGATGATTTTCTATACAGATACGAAGTACCAAAGTTAAATCAAGAGTAGATAAGCTATCCAAACAAGCACATATCCACTAAAGAAATAAATCAAATCATTAAAATTATACCCAACAAAAACGACCGTGACCTTATGATTTTAGTGCAGAATTCTACCAGACCTTCATAGAACTAATACCAATAATCCTCATATTATTCCATTAAATTGAAACAGAAGGAACCCTACACAATTCATTCTATAAAGCCACAATTACTCTGACACGTAAACCACACAAGAATCAATTTAAAAAAAAAAGAGAGAGTGAACTTCAGATAAATCTTGTTTGTGAATATAATGCAAAAATACTCCAATAACATTTTTGTACACAGAATCTAAGAAGACATAAAAACCATGATACACCACAATCAAGTAAGGATCATCCCAGGGATGCAAGGTTGGTACAATATAAAAAATCCACTAATGTAATCCACTAGACAAACAAACTCAAAAAAATAATCACATCATCACCTCATTAGAGGATACAAAAGCAAGGGACAAAATATAAAAACACTTTGTTTTAGGTGTATTGGAGAAATTAGGAATTCAAGGCCCATAACTATACAAAATAAAAGCAATATACAGCAAATCAACAGCCAATATTGAAGTAAATGGTGAGATAAGATACTTGAAGCAATTCCACTAAAATCAGGGACAAGACAAGGTTCTCCACTCTCCCCATATGTATTAAGTATAGTTCATATTTCTAGGTAGAGAAATAAGAGAGCAAAAGGAGATAAACGAGATACAAATTGACACAGCAGAAGGCAAGGTCTAACTATTGTAGATGATATGATAGTATACATAAGCAAATCCAAAGATTCTATCAGAGAAGTTCAACAGCTGATGGATGGATATAAAATTAACTCAAATAAATCAGTAACCTTCCTTTCTACAAATGACAAACAGTCTGAGAAAGAAGTAGGGAAAATCAAAGACCTCAACAGAAAACCAGATACACTGAATCTAATAGAAGAGAAAGAAGGGGGAAAGAACCTGGAACTCATTGGCAGGAAAGTGAGGGTGAATTTTCTAAGCAGAACTCCAAAGGCTCAGGCTCTAAGATCAAGAATTGATAAATGAGAGCTCATGAAACTGGAAAGCTTTTGTATCCCTAAGGACCTAGTCAATAGGACAACTCAGCAACCTATAGATTGATAAAAATCTTTACTAACCCCACATCTGATAGAGGGAAAATATCCAAAATATATAAAAAAGCTAACCACTAGAATTCTGAACAACCCAATCAAAAAATTGGGTAAAGAACTAAACAGAATTCACAACAGAGGATTAATAAATGGCTATATTTTTTGGTCATAGCCATTCTGATTTAGGTGAGGTATAATCTCAGACTTATTTAAAATTGCATTTCTCTGATCAGTTAGGACTCTGAACATTTCTTTAAGTGCTTCCTAGCTATTCATTATTCCTCTGTGGTGAAATCTCTTCAGTAAGAGTCTGTAGAGGCCATCCAAAACATAACATAACGCAACATGTGTTTAGTTCAACTTCAAAATTCCTTAGACTTTATACCAGTTTCAACAAAGTTAAAAATCCCAAGTTCTAAGACCCTTCTAAGACCCTTCTGAAATTCACCAATAACATAATTGTAATCACCAAAGCAAAACAGGAAACGAGCTGGGAAAACTCCACTTCCACTGCATCTCCACTTCAGATGGTTTTCAGATCTCCATCTCCTTTTTCATCTTTGTTGACTGCAACAAACTTCTTTCCCCTGAGCTGGTTCTACACTCTGTTAGAGGTTTTCTCAGCAGATACCCCAAGGCTTTGACATCTTGAAGTCTCCAAGGTAACTTCAGTGTTACAGCTTCTTGTATCAATGTCTGTGTTCTACGAATGCTCTTCTGATGTCTTAAAACATTTTGGTGTTACATCTCCAGCTCCTTCCACTCTAACTGCCTAAGCTCAGGTTGATCGACTCCACTGCTGTTGTTGTTCTTGGTGATCAACTGCTTTGCATGACCTTTTCAGTAATGGGTCTTCAACTGCAACTGAGGCTGCACTTTCACCAATGGCCTTCCATGGACTCTCACAGTGCCAAGCCTCAGCTGTTCTTCATGATGCCTTAAGACATTCAAACCTGGACATCCTGAGTGACTCTTACACATTAGCAAGTACAGCTGCAGCATGAGGTACAAACTTACCTATCTATGGAACACAGCTTCCCTGTGCTCTCTGAAAACTCTTCTCAGAAGATTTCACATCAGTGAAGCTGGGCTCTTCTTAATCACTACTCATTTCTCAGCTTAAGCTAACCAGCATCAATAGTCCGAGTAGTTCTGTCTATTCTGAACTCTCAAGCCAGAGCCATGTGGCCAAAGCTGCTGAGTTCAGCTGCTTGCTGGATCTGAAACCTGCCCCCCCTTGTTCTATTGCATTATCACAATCTTTCTGTTTGCCAACTCCTTCAAGGCCTAAGTTTGGCTCTTCTGAAATTTGCTCTGCAGACTTACTTTGATTTCAGTGACCTGCATGCCTTCCTCCAAAGCATTGGTATTAAAGGTATGGTTCAACAAGGTGGGATTTAACTTTTTGTTCACCTAGAAAGGACTCTTTCCCAGGGTAGCCTTGAACTCAAAGATTTGCTTATTTTTGCCTTCTGTGATTAAAGGCTTGTACTAAAATGCCTGGACATAAACAAAGCTGGGTGTGATCTTGTACTAAAGTCATTACTTCCTTAATTCAATTTAGTGTCCTTATAAACAGAATTCAGCTACATATCACTTCCTGATGCACATTTAATACTATATATTATATATTTTTCCTTTTTAAGCTTGCTATGCTTGTTCAAGATTTTCTTCATGACACTAATCCAGAGAATAAAGACTCTGCTAGAATATTTTGAGACTTCCATTTTCAGTGTAACACATCTCTTTACCTTAGCCTCATCTAGACTCTTCATACAAAGGCAAAAAGCAGCCCCATTCTAAACCAAATTTCCACAAAAACAGTCTCTAGGCCACAAATTCAAATTCTCCACTGAAACTTCTTGTGTGAAGTCTACACTGTTCAAATTACTCTCAGCACAAATCTTCCATATTCCTACTAGAATGTCCCATTAAGCCCTATTTCAAGCATTCCACTGCTTTTCAAATCCAAATTCCCAAAATATAAATTCTTTTAAACAAAAGTATGGTCAGGTCTATCAAAGCAGTACCCCACTCTTCGTACCAACTTCTGTCTCATTACTTAGGGTTTTACTTCTGTGAACAGACACCATGACCAAGGCAAGTCTTATCAAAGAATTTGTATCCACTTGGTCTTTTTTTCTTGTCTCATTGCTCTAATTGTTATGCCTCTCATGTTTATGTGTGTGTTTTCTTTAAATTGATCATTTTCCAATTATTTTTATCTGTTTATAAAATGTCTCACCAGTCTCTTACCCTCTTTATCCTTGTACCATAACTTTAAATATTATTTACATGGTTACAAGTTGTCTTGTTTAAATATTTTCTTCTTCTAGGATTCTCTCAGTCATTATATGGCTCCTGCTTCACACACTAAGTGATAACCTTTCCTGTATTTCCTTCAGAGTTAGAGGAGTTCCTGGCTCCCACAGTGTAACTCATAGGTACCTCAAAGGATCCCAAATCCTTCTACATTCTGGGAACCTGTTTGGTTCACAGATGTTCCCTCTTCTTGTGTAGGATACAGGAAACTCTACAAAACACTGAAGAAAATGTCTGTTTTGACTATTTATGCAAACTACTGGAGGAGATTAGCATTATTCAAACCATCAAGGGTTGGAGGAAACACATACACCTAGTACCCACTGCCATTCATTTTGATTGATTCTAAGACTGCCTCTTTGTATCTTTAGGTCTTTTCCTCTTTTCTCACTCTTAATGTCTGTCTCCTGTTTCCAAATTTCCTTACACACTATGTGTGATGATTCAATACCTACTTTCTAATTTACTGGATGTAATGCTGGTTTCCTCGATGGCTTTTGCAGACAAGATCATGTGTCCTTGGTTTCCAGGGACTCTCAAAGGGATCGTATAATGGTGGTTGGCAATATATCTGCGCTTTTACCCTAATGACTGATAATGTATGGAAACATTAGCATTCTGTTGTTTTCATTTTTATATGTAGTTTCTCTCTCTGTGTCTCTCTCTCTGCCCCCAACTCTCTCTCTCTCTCTCTTCCTCTCTATCTGTCTCACCTTCTCCCTGCATCCTCCCTCCCTCCCTGTCTGTCTCTCTGCATGTCTTTCCCTGTCTCTATCTCTGTATCTCTGTATCTCTCTATGTGTGTGTCTGTGTGTGTGTGTATTTGTGTTTTTGTCCTGTGATTTGTCATACAAGTACTCATTTCTATATCATACACTCTTACATAATCACACACAATATCTCAAAGAAACAAGTAAACAAACAGAAATGCAGGATGGAGCCTGTTCTCCTCACACTTTTCTGCACGGTGAAAACTGTGGACTCAATTTTTTCTTTTGATGACCCAATCATGAGACCTTGGATCCCAGGGGTTCTCAAGGGATGGTCTATGTGTGGGTGCCAGTATACCTGTCCTCTAAACCTAAGGAGATATAATGTCTTGGAACATTGGCCCAGTTTTTTCTCATTTCTATAAGCAAATTTTTGCCACTGTTTCTCTGTCTATTTATGAGTGTGTGTGCATGTGTGTGTGCATGTGTGTGTGTGTGTGTGTGTGTGTGTTTCCTTTTCTTTACTACAAGCATATGCATAGCTGTACCCAACACTAATACAGACACACTCACTCAAACAAAAAATTTAGTTTGGTATTAATTTGGTGATGTTTTTGATTCATGTTTTATCCCTTTTACATTTACTAGCTTAATTTTAACATTTTGTTGGCACTAGTTGCAAGTCTACCTGCCACACTTCAACACACCTATTTATGGACCTACTTCTCTATGATTCTCTATATCTATTTGTCTACATATAGAACTACATTTTTCTAGAACTGTCTATAGAATGTTGGTCTATTTTCAAACTGCAAAGGAAGTATCTGTGTTTAGGTGTAACCATCATTCAAAAGATGTGTATACACAAGCCAAAAAAATAGATGGTAAGATAGGGAGATGCTTTTATTTTTGATTGTGTTTAACAACTTGACATGGGACAAAGCTTAAGGTGTGAAAAATCCTGTAAAGAATCCCAGTGCAAATTCCAGAAGAGTTTGCTGTGAAGTCTGTGCAGAGCCTGAAAGCCAGGTGTTACTTTGTGCCAGTTCCTCAAGGGGAGAGTGGTTATGTCCAGTCCATCCATGTGCAGGAGTTGTGGGCATTCTGATTTTGGAGAGCATCTTAGATTCTCTTTTTAGAGAACATATAGCTGTAGTCCCTGAGAGTTTTGGCCATGAGAGGAGCAGGTCTCTTAGCCTGGGCCTTTTTGCTGCTTCTCTCTACAGAGGTCAGGCAGTAAGCCCACTGGGCTTTGGGATGTGCAGGAGCCTCAGGAAGACTGTGTGAATGTTGGGTAGAGGCAACCCTTCTGGGTCCAGGCTCTCCCTGTTGTCCAGGGCTCTTGTGTTGATTGTAGAAGGAGATCATCATTGTCTTGTGGCATCATGGCACTTTGGCTTTTGATGTGGGCTCTGAGTCTTTGCAGTCTCTCCTCTTGGGACTCCTGAAGCTGGAGGTATGTGTGGAACTCAGGATAGCTGTTGGTTTGCTTGCAGGTTTCATTCTCTGGCTGGGACATCCCTTCTGGCTGCACAGGCCCAGCAATATCCTTACCAGCCTGGCAGTGGGAAGTATCCCAGGATCCAGAGGGCTCCTCATCAAGGAGCCCTAGGTGGGATTTCTGCTGGAGACAGGCTGCAGGCTTGCGACATGAATAGACTTGAGTCTTGTGGTTCTTCCTCAGTGCCCACCCCCTAGCTGGGGCTTCTTGATCCTGCTCAGGGGAAGATGACTCCAGGACAACATTCTTTGGGAAGCAGGCTTGACCATTGGAGTGAGACTCTTGAATGGAGCAGGCAGTGATGAGACTCAGATCCTTGGGGCTTGGACACTCACATGAAGGTACCTTGGCAGGAAGCATCTACACCTCAGCTTGACAGAGAAGTTGCCTTTTCCTCTTGAAGGGTAGTGAGACCTAAGAGGCAGGAGAGCATCAATCAACACTGAGGCAAAACCACAATGAACCAACCTTAGTGGGTTTCCTCCTCCTCCCATTGGCCTTTTAGCTGGCTCTTTCTGTTCCCCAAAACACAAGCCACTTGTGTTCCCCTGTACCAGCCCCTGGCTTTCTTAAGAAGGGCTTGGCTCCTTCATATTGTCAAGGCTCCTCCAAGCTTACCCAGGGCATTCCTACTTGAACCATGTTCAGGCAAGCTAGCTGTTGCTATCTCCAGGATCACGGCTTCCACTGCTAGGTCCCCATGGATCAGACCTTATGTGTGATGTTTGGCTTGGGTTCAAGTGAGAGTTCTTGGCTGGACTGCAGCTGCTGAGTCCAAACAAGCCCTTTCTGCCTGCTCCTTGGGTTTCTGGGATGTGGATTCATGGGGCTTCTCTTCTGGAGAGCTGCTCTGGTAGCCTCTTGTGAGGCTTTTCTCCAAGCCAATGTCCTGCGGGGCCTCTGGGAACCAAGCAGACCACTTGGCTACTAAGTCCTTTGCAAATTGCACTAGAAGATTTTATTTCCTCAAGCACTTGATGGTCTCTCTAAAGCCAGTCTCTGCCAGTCTATCACACAGGATCTGCACAGTAGACATTTCCTTCAGTGTTTTGTAAATCTATTTTTGGTTGATCTCTTATCACAGGCAGTGAAGGAGCTCCTGCAGGACAGCTGCCTGAGATCCCAGCTCCATGTCCACTCAAAAGGTCAGGATGGGAGACTCTGGGATCAATCTAAATGTTTGACTCAGCTCATGTCTGCCTTTACTCAGGTGTGTCATCTCTTGAGCAATGCACACCTACACACAGAGGCCCAAAACCTAGTGGTCCTCTGTTTCCTGACACCACACTTTTATACTTGCAGTGGGAAGGTGGAGATTGCCATGCCTGGTCTCTATGCCACACCTACTGGCCAACTCTCAATCCTTCCTGTCTACCTACAAGCCCTAACCTGACAGAACTGGCTCTTGACTTACAGCCTACTCAAATTGATTCTCTGCAAGTTTCTCTGTTGAGCTCTAGGGAGGGGAAAATCTCAATAGAAACTCATAAGCCTAAAGGACATGCCATGTATTTCTCCCCTTTCCAACATTTTGAATGAAAAAACAAAAGTAAACCAAACAAACATGAAACAGAAACAAAAGCAAGCAATCGACAAACCGATAAAGAAAGAAGCAAGAAAGAAAGGAAGGAAAGAAGGAAGGAAGGGAAGAAGGAAGAAAGGAAGGAAGGAAGGAAGGAAGGAAGGAAGGAAGGAAGGAAGGAAAGAAGGAAGGAAAGAAAGAAGGAAAGAAGGAAGGAATGAACCAGGACATTTCCAGAGTGTAAAATGGCAGCCTACTTCCTGGAGATCCCCTTTCATTTTGATTGGGTCTCTGCCTGTATCTTTGCATCTTTATCTCTTTACTCTTTTTCTCATTATTACCGTTTTTCTCCATTTCCATCTCTTCATTACAAAGTATTCATTATGACTCAATACTTACTTTTGAATTACTAGGTGTACTGCTGGTTTTCTGCAAGCCTTTTGCTGACCTGAACATGTGACCATGGATCACAGAGACTCTCAAAGTGATGTTCTTGGGAGGGGGGTGCCAATATGTCTTTGGTCTCACACTAAGGAGAAATAAAGTCTTAGGACCTTTGCCCAGTTTTGTTCTCATTTCAATTCTATTTACTGCTTTCTGTTTCTCTCTCTCTGTCTCTCTCTCTCTCCCTCTTTTTGTGTCTCTGTATTTATATTTGTCTCTTGTAATTTATCACACAGGAACACAGGAAGAAAGAAAGATTCAAAGAAAGAGAGAGAAAGTAAGAGAAAGGGAAAGAAAGAAAACAGTATGGAATGTGCTCTCTGCATGCTTTTCTGCACAGTTTAAAATGGTGACCCAGACATGTGACCATGGCCCATTTAGCCTCATTAGGGCACCGACTTTTCCTAGAGTTTTTGGCACTGATGGCAAATCTAGCTGCTGCAATTCATCACACACATTTATGGACCTACTTCTCTGTGTACCCTATGTATCTGTTCATCAACATATTAACCCAAATGAATCTTTGTAGAACTGTTTGTAGACTGTTGGGAAGTTGTTCATCTGTTAAGGTGTATCTGTGTTTCTGTGTATCTATCATTCTAAAATATGTATACACATACTCACAAAATAATTTGGGAGTTTGTTATATTTATTTATTTTTCATTATGTTTTATAACTTGACTTGGGGCAAAAGTTAAGGTGTGGAAGAATCTGCTAAGAAGCCTAGTGCAAGTGGAAGTAGAGACTGTTGTGAATTGTGTCTGGAACCTAAGAGCCAGCATGTACCATGGGTCACTTCCTGGAGGGGAGAGTGGGTGTGTCCAGTCCTTCTAAGTCCCAGCACTTGAGGGCATTCTGACTGTGGAGAGCATCTGAGGTTCACTTGTGAGAGAACCTATGGCTGTAGTTCCTGAGGATCCTGAGATTCCAGATGTAGCTCATGAACCTTTTTTTTTTTCCTGTTTCCAATGTCCAGAAACAAAAGCAAACAATTGACAAAAAGAGAAAGAAAGAAAGAAAGAAAGAAAGAAAGAAAGAAAGAAAGAAAGAAAGGAAGGAAGGAAGGAAGAAACGAACCAGGATATTTCCAGAGTCTAAAATGGAGGCCTACATCCTGGGTTACCTGTAGGTCACCTTTCATTTTGATTAGGCTGCAGGCATTATTGTTAGCCAACCCGGGATAACATATGGGGTAATGATACATACCTCATTTGGTGGAAGTGAGGTTCTCCTAGTCCCTGAGGCAACCAGGTCCAGTATTTTTCATTATAATATATAGCAACAGGGCAATTCTCATTGCCCAACAAGGAAAAACTCTTGACCTTGGGAGTTTCAACTTGTTCAGGTTAGATTCCTGGGTCTCCATTTTGCACAAACACAAAGGGAAGCAGACTCCATCCTTTTCCCCTCATGGTGTATCAAAAGGTTCAAATCTGTGGCATACCATTGTATTTGGAGTTGCTTATTGGTGAGATGTTTCTCCAATGAATGGAAATATTGAATATTCTCTTTATTTACATTTCAAAGGTAATTGTTTTCCCAGTCCCCCTCCCAGAAACCCTTATACCCTCACCACTCCTCCTGCATTAGAATCTTTTTTATCCTACCCACCCACTCATATCTCTCTGCTCTAGCATTCTTTAAAAGTATATACATACATTTGTCATGAAGTTTGGCATTCAGACATGCCCTCTATGCCCAGAAAAGGGTAAAAATTAAACAAGTGAATTTAAAAAGGAGTACAAATAAAAGAAAAAGAACAATGAAGCAACAAACAAACTAAATCGGGTAAGAGTTTTTATGAGAGAGAGAGAAAGAGAGAGAGAGAGAGAGAGAGAGAGAGAGAGAGAGAGAGAGAGACTTTATAAGGACAAATGAGGTCAAATGGTTCCAGAAATTATATATTGTTAGGGCAATAGCTCAGATATAATGCTATCTACCCTTAGACATACCCTCTTGAGTGTCCCTGGAATTCAAGGTTGCTGTGATCAGGTGAGGAAAGCTTAGACAAAAAAGAATTTGACGTATGTGGACTGATTTATAAAGGAGGTTTTGAGAGCTCACATACAGGAAGTGAAAGGAGAGGGATATGGAAGAAATACAAATCATAGTGAGCTAAAGAAAGACAGACAAAAACGGAGATGAGCAAACAGAGATTCAGACAAAAGGAAAGGGAATCAGATGGTAACTCAGGAAGTGAAATAGTACAGGTCCAATATCAACTCTGCAAAACGCAAAGCTGTGTTTGGGATGTTGTTATATGCACCTGTGTAGACAGCTATGGGAAACCAGGTTGTGAGAAGAAGGAAGGAATTATCAGCGATGGAGTGTCTAACAGTAAGTTGGTGGTAAAAGTGTAGAAGCTCTGATCTCCACACTTACATGTTGTAGTAGAAATTAGTCTGGAGTTTCTAATCCTTTTTTGATCATTTAGTTCCAAATTAAAGGAGACAAAATTTTATATTTATAACAAGCCTTAATATTCCTAGAGCTTGGCAGATATCAACCCTCTAAACTATTTTGTCAATTTTCCTATTGGTAACCTCAAGGTATGTTTTGCCATGTTCTGCATCATCAGCTTTGACTGTAATTGGCCAGTCTTCATAGACATATTTTCCCAATTCATGATGTCTTCTCCATTTTCATGCCCTGCCTTCTTTGGTGGTCACTATTCATAACATAATCCTGGCAAGTAAATTTCTCCCACTGTTGTTCAAAACTTGCAGAGCATGTGGGGCAGGCATGGTTGTGGCTGAGGCAGTCAGCAGCTCAGTCGGCGGTCTGCGGGCACTCCCAGTTGATGGTTCTATCTTGCCAGCACCTTGGAGCTTGGGCCGATGGCCTGCTGTAGCAGTGGCACTCTCTGGCTCGGGACCCAGCGATGGGAGAGGGAGTCGGGCGAGGGTGCAAGTAACTGTTGCAGGGGAGTGCAGAGGGCGCCCCGTGAACCTCTGGTGCAGGGAGTGAAGGGAAGGCTCTTCCTGTGAGTTTCCCACTTACACAAGAGAATTCAAAGTTCCAGGAGACACATGGAATCGAAGACATGGAAGTTTTTTTGGCCAGGATGATGGTTGTATCTAGATATGAATGAGCCCCCACAAAATCCCAGGAGGGGCCCCATTATATTGGGGAGTGGGGGAAAGAGGAGGGGCTAGGGAGATGAAAATTTAGTTTTCTACGCCCCGACCTTTTCGTAATTCATTAATATGTAAATCTTGAGGCAGAGGCCTGTTAGTCTGGCCTTCTACCTGTACCTTATATGACCTAGCATGCAGGTTAAATGGAGGTGGGACTGCATGTTAGGTCTCTGGGTTCTGGGGGCATGGGCAGACACCCCTGGATGTCTTCTACAGCCCTATACCCCACCTCTCTTTTGCCCAAGTGTAGGCTGCAGGCATCATTGTTGGCCAATCAGGGATAACATATGAGGTAATGTTACATACCTCATTTGGTGGAAGTGAGGATCTCCTAGTCCTGGAGGCAACGAGGGCCAGTAATTTTTATTACAATATATAGCAATAGGGCAATATATAGCAATATATAGCAAATCTCATTGCCCAGCAAGGAAAAACTCTTGGCCTTGGGAGTTTCAACTTGTTGAGGTTAGATTCCTGAGTCTCCATTTTGCACAAACACAAAGGGAAGCAGACTCCATCCTTTTTCCCTCATGGTGTATCAAAAGATTCAAATCTGTGGCATATCATTGTATCTAGAGTTCCTTATTGGTGGGCTGTCTCTCCATATACAGGGACTTGTGGACATTCACAATGCACAGAGGTCACCTGTAAGTTAGGCAGTAGTCTGGAAACTACTGTGTATATTAGGTTGTTATGACTCAGTGCAATTCTGAAAAAGAAAAAAAACATTTAATTGTGTTGGCTTACAGTTTCAGAGGCTTAGTCCATTATTGTCTTGGTGCAAAACATGGTAGCATACAGTCAGAAATGATGATGTAGAAGAATCTGAGAGTTCTACATTTTGATGTACAGGCAATAGGACACAACAAGGGACTTTGTTTACTAAAAGAACAAAGCCACCTACATTAATGAGGTAGCTTGTCAGAAAGATACAAAGGCAGATAGATCCCTGGGTTCAAGATCAGACTGAGACAGAGGAAGTTTAGGTCTTAGGATGTTTGGAATTATAATCTCAAGATGGGATTCAACCCAGTTAAACTCATTATTTGTGCTTACAAAGGCAGACAAATCTCTGAATGCCTTTTGCATATTAAAAAAATGTACTTCCTGCCTTTTTAAAGACTTAGGGGGGTTCATTCAGTTGTAAAATGATGGTTTATGGGAAAACCAAAAGGAGACCTGAGGTGGATGATTGAACAGATACTCAAATAAGAGAATGGATGCTGGTCTAGAAAAACTGAGTTTGCTATGAAGCAGTGGAGCCAGCTTGGGAAGAACACATAGCTGTCAGCTTGTACCCATGAATGATTTAGAGTCCTAACTTCCACTAGTCCCAAAGACCACATCCTCAGGACCTCTTCTATTAGCTGAGGATGGTCTTTGGCAACATTAAGAGAGTAGTAGTGAGCTTGTTTGGGTTCACTTACTCATATACCCTTTGCAGAAGACCTGCCCTCCTCTATTCAGAGAAGGTCCTCCTCCTCTTAGAATCAGCATGTAGCTTCAGGAGGGATGCATATTTAGCATTGAGGTAGAAAGGGACAACCCCATATGAAGAACAAGAGTATCAGCTAACCATACCCTCTAGAGGTCGCAGGTAGTAAATCACCAACAAAAGAGTTCACATGGAGCAACCCCTTTTCGAGCAGCATATATAGCTGAGGATGGTCTTGTTGGGCATCAATGGGAGTAGAAGTCCTTGGTCCTGTGAAGGGGATAAAATTTGAAATGTAAAAAATAAAATATTCAATAAACAAAACCCGAACAAAGCAAATCAAAGAAACAAACAAAGAGAGTGGTAGTGAAAAGTATAACAAGAGTGACCTTTAATTTCAAGACTGCTTTGGAGAAAGCTGAGTCCTGAATATTTGAAGAAGCAAAGAAACTAATCTTATGGAACCAGAGCAATAGAGATGACTCAGCCATCAAAAGGAATTGGTGTTCTTGCAGTGGACAGAAGTTTTGTTCATAGCACTCTTACAGTGTCTCACAACTTTCTCTAACTACAGTTTCAGGAGATTTGATGCCCTCTTTTTCTTCAAAGAAAAACTGATAGACTCTCTTAAAAACTGATAGCTCACTTAAAATTTTCAAGCACATTTACAAATCAACTATTTCAGTATCTAATGGGTTATACTCATAAACAAACAAACAACAAACCAAACAAAAACAAACAAAAACTAAAACAACAAAAACTCCATACATAGCCATTATACATTGTATTTTATTAATTTTCTCCCTTTCTCCCTCCCTCTCTTCTCCTCTTCCTCCCTCCCTCTTTTCTTCCTCTGTTTTTACCTCTCTTCATCTCCTTATTTCTCTTTCTCTTCTCCTTCCTTGCTTTCTTCTTCTTCTTCTTCTTCTTCTTCTTCTTCTTCTTCTTC
>NW_021604831.1:274430-305149 GCF_004785775.1 Grammomys surdaster
TTCTTCTTCTTCTTCTTCTTCTTCTTCTTCTTCTTCTTCTTCTTCTTCTTTTCCTTCTTGACCTTCTCCTTCTCGTTCTCTTTCTCCTTCTCCTTCTCCTTTTCCTCCTCCTCCTCTTCCTGCACATCCTCTTTCTCTTTCTCTTCCCCTCCTTTCTCTCTCTCTTTCTCTCGCTTTTCTGACGCGTAGTTTCTTTTTCTCTCTTTCTCTTTATTCTTTCTCTTTTTTAATTTTAATTTTAAATTTTTAGAGCAATTTTCAATATTTACTAACAGTTCAATATCATGCTCTCATACATAGATTGATTTTCCAAACCCAGCAAAGAACTTCACTGCTAAACTACACTGTATATCAGTTGTATTTAACAAATGTAAGTCAGGAGGATATGGGACAAGTGTGAGAAGATTGATAAGAATAAAGTGTTGATGAAAATGAAACAATGAAGCTCATTACTTTATACATTAAATCAAAAATATTATAAAATAAACAACTAAATAAATAGGAGCTAATATCACCTAGAGATTTGCAAAGCTTCAAATCAATTACTTTTCTTTAAATTGGGTATTTTATTTATTTACAATACAGATGTCTTCTCCTTTCCCTATTTCCCTTCTCTAGAACCACCTATCCTATACCCCCACTTCCTTTATGGTTTTATACTATTTTGATTACATGCATGTGCTAAGGTCAGTTCTAGGTTGAGGGTCTAGCAATAAAATAGGTGCAAATACTCGAGGAACAAGGAATAAAATAAACACAAATAGTCAAAGAGAAAGCAAGCCATTAAACTAAATTACATGACCACTCCAGTGTTCACTGTTTCTAAAGGCTTATCAAGATGACCAAAGTCTCTCAGCCTATTAACCTATTCTAGCCCATGGTAATTTTCATGTCAGAAGCCTAGTTCTTTGTTCTAGCCTAAAATTTAGATTCCTGATTGAAATTACTTCTTTGTTCTAGAGTAATATTTATATTCCTGCTTGAGATTCCTTCTTTGTTGTAGCCTATAATTTAGATTCCTACCTGAAATTATTTCTTTGTTCTAGTCTAATGTCATTTTCCTACTTGAAGCCTTCTTCTTTGTCCTTGGCCAATGTCGTATTCTTGCCAGGCAACCCATTTCCTTGTCTTTGGCCTATGTCAGCTTCTTGCCAAGCAGCAACAAAGGCTCTCCAACTCTCTCCTTTTTTATTTTGTTAAAAAGACTAAATCTGTCTTAGGTCATTTTGACAAGAATCCTTTCCTTACCCATCATGGAATATTCATTATCAAAGCAATGCATTTATGACTTAGGTTGGTAAGGCTCTGTCCAGAATATTACCCATCCTTGGCTTGCCAGACTGTTAATTTAATAACTCTGTCTAGGGGTTCATCTTCAGGTTCAAACCATGTACTTTGGCTGCCAACATGTTGATGTTGTTAAAAATAAGCTTTAGAACGATGGGCAGGAATAAAAGTATTCCCAGGACAAGAAGTGCTAGCCTGCTCAAGCTATATATGCCATTTCTGAGGTTTGACCAAAATGGAAATACTTACCTCAGGCCATGTGTAGTTTTATTTGCATTATCTGCAGCATTGAAGTTCAACAAAGCTGCATTCTTTAAATTCATAATCTCACCATGCAAAGTTAACCTACCCAGAGAGGTGTTAGAATTATGTCAAATAGCCTACAGGTGTCTATAAACTTTTTTCTAATTATAATGACAATCATTGTGAATTTCAGAAGTAACAATACTCCAGTGATATTTATCATGACATTTGGGATGGTTCCTAACTCTTGAACCCTAAACCTCCTTCAGATAATTTGAATGGGTTATAGTGCATCAATGGTTGTTCCAGATACCTATATAAATCCTTTTGTATACTCAATACAGTAGTATCACTTTTTTTGGCTAGATGGTTAACAAAAAGAGTTGTCTTAACTCCTTGTGTCAGTGTTATTGCAGAAGCAGTGGTGCTAGCATTTAATGAAATTAAAGCTGTTATACCAGCAATAATCAAGCCTGCTACCCTCTTGCTTCTCCTTAAAGCCTAATTCACTTCTTCCAACACTTTCAAACTTTTTTCAGAGAATCAAGGTTTTCTAATACTCAGAGTAGTGAGATGAAAGCTGGTTGATAGATCTCCATAACAGACATGCCAGATTTCAACCCACTAACATAATTGGAAATTATACAGTCAGTGCAACATACAATAAGTACTGTAGAAGTGACAAAATCAATTTTAGCTTGACAATTAAAAGAGCCTTAAAACATGCACTAACCCTTTTTTGAAATCCAGATCTTGTCCCAACTTTATCTCTTGCTATTGTTAACATCATAGCAAGCTACAACTAACTGCCAAATATATCTCTGACAAAGTTCAGATCCAATATTCTAAAAGTAGACTGTTATTTCACATTCTGGATTGATATCCAGGCCAGTACATGATTGAGTCCTGATAGCTGGTCACCTTTAAGAACAATACAAGAGACATAATTTTTGTTTTTGAGTCTCTATCCCACAAGATCTAAAAACTTGTGGCAAGGCAGCTTGTCCCATCTGGGATATATCAAGCAAAGGTGGATCAAGAACATATGTCGAATACAGATCCTGAGTCACCCTTGTCAGGGCACTCAGCAATCTCACAGGTTGGCGTCATTCTTTGTCTCAGAAACAGTATGTCTCATGAATCTTTTTAAAGTTCCATGGGCCTCTTCCACAATACCTTGTCAATGCAAATTATATGAAATCCCCATAATAAACTATTGACAAAATGTCTTGACTGCTCAACTACAATTGCCAGAAACCTTATGTGTTTTTTTTTATTGGATATTTTATTTATTTACCTTTCAATGTTATCTCCTCTCCCATTTCCCCTCCAAGCCCCTTATCCCATCTCCCCTCCTCCTGTTTCTATGAGGGTGTGCTCACACTGTTCTCCCATGCTGCCTCCCTGCTGTAGAATTCTCCAACACTAGGGAATCCAAACATTCAAGAACCAAGACCCTCAACTTCCACTGATGCCTGACTAGGCCACCATCAACTACCTATACAGGTGGAGCCATGAGTCCCTCCCTTTGTGTTCTCAGGCAGGAGGTTTAGACTCTGGGAGCTCTTGTTGAGTATTTTGATATTTCTTCTAAGAAAGACCAAAGCACTCACACTTTGGTCTTCCTTCTTCTTCTTGAGTTTCATGTGGTCTATGCCATGTATCTTAGGTATTGTGAGCTTTTGGTCTAATATCCAATTATCAGTAAGTATATACCATGTGTGTTATTTTGTGATTGGGTCAACTTGGGTTACCTCACTCAGGATGAAATTTTGCAGTTCCATCCATTTGCCTAAGGATTTCATGAACTCATTATTTTTAATAGCTGAGTAGTGTTGATGTACCACATTTTCTATATCCATTCCTCTGCTGAAGAACATTTGGGTTCTTTCCAGCTTCTGACTATTATAAATAAGGCTGCTATGAAGATATAAGAGCATGTGTCCCAGTTTTATGTTGAAATGTCTTTTGGGTATATGCCCAGAAGAGGTATAGCTGGGTCCTCAGGTAAAACTATGTTCAGTTTTCTGAGGTATTGCCAGAATGAGGTCCAGAGTGGTAGCAAACAGTGGAGGAATGTTCCTCTTTCTCCACATCCTCATCAACATCTGCTGTCACCTATGTTTTGATCTTAGCCATTCTGACTGGTGTGAGAGAGAATCTCAGGTTTGTTTTGATTTGCATTTCCCTGATGACTAAGGATGCTAAACAATTCTTTAGGTGCTTCTCCACCATTCAAATTTCCTCAGTTGATAATTCTTTGTTTAGCTCTGTACCCCATGTTTTAAAAGGATTATTTGATTGTCTACAATCAAATTTCTTTGGTTCTTTGTATATTTTGGATATTAGCCCTCTATAAGGTGTAGGATTGGTAAAGATCTTTTTCCAATCTATTGCTTGCCTCTTTGTCTTATTGACGATGTCCTTTGCTTTACAGAAGGTTTGCAGTTTTATGAGGTCCCATTTGTTGATTCTTAATCGTAGAGCATACGCCATTGGTGTTCTGTTCAGGAAATTTTCCCCTGTGCCCATGTGTTTGAAGCTTTTCCCCATTTTCTCCTCTATTAGTTTAAATGTAGCTGGTTTTATGTGGAGGTCCTTGATCTACCTGGACTTGAGCTTTATACAAGAAGATATGTATGGATCTATTTTCAGTCTTCTACATGCTTACCTCCAATTGAACCAACAAGATTTTTCAAAATGCTGTCCTTTTTTCTCTGAGCAGTTTTAGCTCCTTTGTCAAAGATCAAGTGACCATAGATATGGGGGTTCATTTCTGGGTCTTCTATTCTATTCCATTGATCTTCCTGCCTGTCTCTGTTACAATACCATGCAGTTTTGTTTTTTTTTTTATCACTATTGTTTTGTAGTAGAGCTTGAAGTCAGGGATGGTGATTCCCCCCAATTTTTTTTTTTATTGTTGAGAGTAGTTTCACTATCCTGGTTTTTTTGTTATTCCAAATGAATTTGAGGATTGCTTTTTCTGTCTCTGTGAAGAATTGAGTGGGAATTTTGAAGGGGATTGCTTTAAATCTGTAGATTGCTCTCAGCAAGATAACCATTTTTACTATGTTAAACTTTCCAATCCATGAGCATTGGAGATGGTTCCATCTTCTGAGATCTTCTTCGATCTCTTTCTTCAGGGATTTGAAGTTCTTGTCATACAGGTCTTTTATTTGCTTGGTTAGATTCACAGGAAGGTATTTTATATTATTTATAACTATTGTGAAGGGTGTCATTTTCATAATTTCTTTCTCAGCCTGTTTATCTTTTGAGTAGAGGAAAGCTAGTGATATATTTGAATTAATTTTATATCCATCCACTTTTCTAACATTGTTTATCAGTATTAGGAGTTCTCTGGTGGAAGTTTGGGGGTCACTTAAGTATACTATCATATCATCTGCAAATAGTGAAATTTTGACTTCTTCCTTTCATATTTGTATCCCTTTGACTTCTTTTTGTTGTCTAATTGCTCTAGTAGAATTCCACTACTATATTGAATAGATAATAAAAGAGTGGGCAGCCTTGTCTAGTCCCTGATTTTAGTGGGATTGCTTCAAGTTTCTCTCCGTTTAGTTTTAAGTTGGCTACTGATTTGCTGTATATTGCTTTTACTATTTTTAGGGATGGGGATTGGATTCCTGATCTTTCCAAGAATTTTACCATGAAGGGATGTTGAATTTTGTCAAATGTTTTCTCAGGATCTAGTGAGATGATCATGTTTTTTTTTTCCCCCTTTGAGTTTGTTTATATAGTGAATTACATTGCTGAAATTTTGAATATTGAACCATCCCTGCATTCCTGAGATAAAGCCTACTTGATTATGATGGTTGACTGTTTTGATGTGTTCTTGGATTCAGTTTGCAAAAATTCTATCTATATTCATAAGGGAGATTATTCTGAAGATCTTCTTTGTTGGGTCTTTGTGGAGTTTAGATATGAGTGTGATTGTGGCTTCATAGAACAAATTGGGTAATGTTCCTTCTGCTTTTATTTGGTGGACGAGTTTGAAGAGAATTGGTATTAGGTCTTCCTTGAAAGTCTGAAAGTATTCTGCACTAAAACCATCTGGTAATGGATTTTTTTTTTTTTTTTTTTTTTTTTTTTTTTTTTTTTTTTTTTTAGTGGGGAGACTTTTAATGAGTGCTTCTATTTCTTTTGGAGTTATGGGATTGTTTAGATGGTTTATCTGCTCCTAATTTAAAATGGGTAACTGGTATTTATCTAGAAAATTTTCCATTTCATGCAGGTTTTCTAATTTTGTTGAGAGTATACACTTTTTTAGTAGGATCTGATCATTTTTTGAATTTCCTTGGTTTTTGTTGTTATGTCACCCTTTTCAGTTCAGATTTTGTTAATAGGATACTGGCTTTCTGCTCTCTGATTAGTCTGGCTAAGGGTTGATCTATCTTGTTGATTTTCTCAAAGAACCAGCTCCTCATTTCATTGATTCTTTGTATAATTCTTTTTGTTTCTACCTGGTTGATTTTGGCTATGAGTTTGATTGTTTCCTATTGACTACTCCTCTTGGGTGTATTTGCTTCTTTTTGTTCTAGAGCTTTCAGGTGTGTTGTCAAGTTACTAGTGTATGCTGTCTCCAGTTTCTTTTTGTAAGCACTTAGAGCTATGAGTTTTCCTCTTAGCATTTCTTTCACTGTGTCCCACAAGTTTTGGTATGATGTGTCTTCATTTTCATTTAATTCTAAAAAGTCTTTAATTTCTTTCTTTATTTCTTCCCTGATCACCTTTTCATTGAGTAGATTGTTGTTCAGTTTCCATGTGAATGTGGGCTTTCCATTGTTTTTGTCATTAGTGAAGATCAGCGAAAGTCCATAGTAATCTGATCGAATGCATGGGATTATTTCAATTTTTTGTATCTGTTCAGGCCTGATTTGTGACCAATCATATGGTCTATTTTGAAGAAGGAACCATGAGGTGCTGAGAAAAAGGTCTAATCTTTTGTTTTAGGGTGAAATGTTCTATAGATATCTGTTAAATCCGTTTGGTTCATAACTGCTGTTAGTTTCACTGTATCTCTGTTTAGTTTTTGTTTCCATGATCTGTCCATTGCTGAGAGTGGGTTGTTGAAGTCTCCAACTATTATTGTGTGAGGTGAAATGTGTGCTTTGAGCTTTAGTAAGGTTCATTTTATGAAAGTGGGTGCTCTTGCATTTGGTGCATAGATGTTCATAGTTGAGTGTTCATGTTGGTTGACTTTTCCTTTAATGAGTATGAAATGCCTTTCCTTTTCCTTTTTGATAACTTTAAGTTGAATGTTAATTTTATTCAATATTAACATGTCTACTACCACTTGTTTCTTAGGACCATTTGCTTGAAAAATTGTTTTCCAGCCTTTTACTCTAAAGTAGTGTCTGTCTTTGTCACCAAGGTTGGTTTCCTCTATGTAGCAGAATTCTGGGTCTTCTTTATGTATCCAGTCCATTAATATATGTCTTTTTATTGGGGAATTGAATCCATTGATGTTAAGAGATATTGAGGACAGGATATTATTGTTTCCTGTTATCTTTGTTAATATCAGTGGCATTGTTTTTGTGGCTATCTTCTTTTGGATTTGTTGGAAGAGGATTACTTTCTTGATCTTTCTAGGGTATAATTGTCCTCCTTGTATTGGAGCTTTCCCATTAATATCCTTTGTAGGGCTAGATTTGTGGAAAGATATTGTGTAAATTTGGTTTTGTCATGGAATATCTTGGTTTCTCTATCTATGGTAATTAAGAGTTTAGCTGGGTATAGTAGCCTAGGCTGGAATTTGTGTTCTCTTAGGTTCAGTATGACATCTGTCCACGATCTTTTAGCTTTTATAGTATCTGGTGAGAAACCTTGTGTAATTCTAATAGGCCTGCCTTTATATGTTACTTAGCCTTTTTCCCTTACTGCTTTTAATATTCTTTCTATGTGATGGGATCTATTTCTTTTCTGGTCTCATTCATTTGGCCTTCTGTAGGCCTCTTGTATGCTTATGGGCATTTTGCTCTTTAGGTTAGGGAAGTTTTCTTCTATAATTTTGTTGAAGAAATTTATTGGTCCTTTAAGTTTGGAATCTTCACTCTCTTCTATACCTGTTATCCTTAGATTTGGGGTTCTCACTGTGTCCTGCGTTTCCTGGATGTTTTGGGTTAGAAGGTTTTTTTGCATTTTGTATTTTCTTTGACAGTTGTGTCAATGTTTCATATGGTATCTTCTACACCTGAGAGTATCTCTTCTATCTTTTGTATTCTGTTGGTGGTGCTTGTATCTATGACTCCTGAACTCTTTCCTAGGTTTTCTATCTTCAGGGTAGTCTCCCTTTGTGATTTCGTTATCGTTTCTACTTCTATTTTCATGTCCTGAATGATTTTCTTCAATTCCTTCACCTGTTTGCTTGTGTTTTCTTGTAATTCTTTAAGGGATTTTTGTTTTTCCTCTTTAAAGAGTTCTACCCGTTTGCATGAGTTCTCCTGTATTTGTTTGAGTGGGTTACTTATGTCCTTCTTGAAGTCCTCTATCATCATCATTAGAAGTGATTTTAAATCTTAATCTTGCTTACCTGGTGATATGGAGAATTCAGAATTTTCTAATGTGGGAGAACTAGGTTCTGATGATACCAAGTACCCTGGGTTAGTGATGCTTATATTCTTGAGCTTGCTTTTTGCCATCTGGATATCCTTAGTGCTACCTGAGCTTTCTTTGACAGGAGCCTGTCTTTTCTATTACCTTGGTTGTGTCAGAACTTTTTTGGGTGAATGCTGCTGCTGGGGTTAGAGCTGAGGCCCAAGGTCTGCTCAGTGCTCCTGTGCAGACTGGAAAGAACCAGTGCTTCTGGCCAGGAGTGAATTCCTGGGTCCTAGCGGGTCCCAGTTGGTCCCAGTTACTCCCTGTTTGGGGCAGGTGTTCCTATCTCTCTACCTAAGATACTGCCCAGGTTAGAGCTCCTGGGAGCACTGCTTCATCTGGGTTTTGTCAGGCTTGGTACAGAGCTCCTGCCCTGGATCACCTCAGTACTTGGGCACAAACTGGAAGGAATCAGTGCTGTGGGCCTGGAGTGAATTCCTGGGTCCCCGTGGGTCCCAGTTACTCCCTGTTTGGGGTAGGTGTTGCTGTCTCCTTATCTAAGACACTGCTTGGGTTAGAGCTCCTGGGAGCACTGCATCCTCTGTGTTTTGTGAGGTTGAGTGCAGAGCTGCTGCCCAGGATCTGATCAGTCTTTATTCTTTCTCTTATCTCTTGGTTTCTAATATCTTATCTTGATAATGCTCAGGAATATGTACACTATGCTGATGACTTTGTATTTTATTTCCACTGACCTTTTAAATTTTATAAAGAAAATAGTATGTGTATAGATATCTTTTTGGAAATTCAATTGATATGTAGATTCAGATAGAGATCAAGGAAAATTTATAGGGGGAAAAATAAAAATAAAAGTTTTAAGTATGATCTCCTTTCTATAATAAGGTTCTTATTGCATATTTATTGATGTATTGATGAAAACTATATAAGATATGCAGAAGTTTAAAGTAGTAATTTTACTTTGGATTATAACCTTACTTTATCAAGGAAGAGAAAAGGGGAAAATCGAATTAAAATAGAAAACCAAAAATACAGTAATGTAGATTAATGCAGGGTTATGCTTTTATATGTATAACTATTGACCATGGTAAATAAAGCAAAAAGGAAAACACATGGAAACACATATTAATATTTAGAAGAATTTTACACATAATAAGCTTATTTGAGACTATTAAAGTGTTATGCTTGGCCGAGAAAGTAGTATCATTTGGCAGTTTGGCCAAGTTGGAATAGGTATGTCACTGTGGCATGGGCTTTAAAATTCTCATCGTAACTGCCTGAAAATGAGTATTGTGCTAGAAGACTTCAGATAAAGATGTAGAACTCTCTCAAATCCTCTAGGTCCATATCTGCCGTGTGTGTGTGTGTGTGTGTGTGTGTGTATGTATATCATCAGATCCTACTACAAAAGCATATACTCAACAAAACTGGTAAATCTGGATGAAATGGACAATTTTCTAGACAGATACTAGGTACCAATGTTAAATCAGGATCAGATAAACCATCTATTTCCTGAAGAAATAGCAGCAGTAATTGAACGACTCTCCACAAAAAAAAAGTCCAGTACAGGATGGTTTTAAAGCAAAATTTGATCATACCTTCAAAGCAGACCTAATACCAATCCTCTTTAACTATTCCACAAAATAGAAACAGAAGAAACACTATGCAATTTGTCCTATGAAGGCACAATTACACTAATACATAAACCATGCAAAGACACAACAAAGAAAGAGAATTTCAGACTAATCTTCCTTATGAAAGTTGATAAAAAAAAATACTCAATAAAAGTCTCACAAACCAAATCCAAGAAGAACACATCAAAAAAAAAATCATCTACTGTGATCAAGTAGGCTTTATCCCAGGAATGCAGGGACTGTTCAATATTAAGAAAACCGTCAACGTAATACAGTATATGAACAAACCGAAAAAAAAAAGCACACATGATAGTCTCACTAGATGCTGAGAAAGCCTTTGACAAAATTTAACACCCAAAATTGGATTTGGACCAATTGGACCAATTATCAAAATTCAAGTCTGGGAAAAATCATTAGTCCAAGGCTCATACCTAACCATAGTAAAAGCAATACACAGCATACCAGTAGCAAAAATTAAACTAAATGGATAAAAACTTGAATCAATCCCACTAAAATCAGGGACTAGATAAGGCTGCACACTCCCTCCCAATTTTTTCAATATAGTACTTGAAGTCCTAGCCAGAACAATTAAGGAAAAAAAAAGGGAGGACAAAGGGATGCAAATTAGAAAGGAAATAGTCAAAATTTCACTATTTGCAGCTAATAAGATAGTATATTTAAGTGATCCCAAAATGTATATCAGAGAACACATAAACCTGATAAACAACTTCAGCAAAGTGGCTGAATATAAACACAGAACTTGGGAGTCTGAGGAGACTGGTGAACTCAGGACCCATTTTCCCTAAGAAAAATTCAATCCTTTTCTGGCCTGCATATTCACCCAGTACATATCATCAGCTAGACTGCTCCTCTGAAGTCCCCATAGTCTGAAGACTTTCCATAGGATATGCTGCCCACACCGAAACTGATCAGTAGATGCTCAGCCCTTCTGAAGACCCCCACAGTGATTTTTTCTTCTGGAAGTCATCATATGTATATTCTTTGGAATATAGATTCTTCGAATAATCACAAGTCACAGCTGAAAATAATGAAAGCAAATTATTACATAGCAATTTGGAGTTAGGTGAAAACTATACATATCCATAATATATGAAATAGAATGAACCCGAGGATCATAGAAAGACAGTCGTGAAGTACAGAATTTTCTTTAAAAAAACATTCATAAACATAATGGATGTTAGGAGATATCTCATGAAATATGTTATATATTTTATAATATTATATGAAGTTGTGAACCAAATGGTTTTAACAGATATCTATAGAACATTTCATCCTGAAACAAAGGAATATATATTTTTCTCAGAACCTCATGGTACCTTCTCCAAAATAGAGCATATATTTGGTCACAAAACAGGCTGCAACAGATACACGAAGATTGAAATAATTTCTTGCACCCTATCACATCACCATGGACTAAAGCTGTTCTTCAATAATTACAAAAACAAAAGAAAACCCACAAATACATGGAAACTGACCAATGCAGTACTCAATGATAACTTGGTCAAGGAAGAAATAAAGAAAGAAATTAAAGACTTTTTAGAATTTAATGAAAATGAAGGTACATCATACCAAAATTTTTGGGACACAATGAAAGCAGTGCTTAGAGAAAAACTCATAGCTCTAAGTGCCTACAGAAAGAAACTGGAGAGAGCACACACTAACAACTTGACAGCACACCTGAAAGCTCTAGAACAAAAAGAAGGAAATACACCCAAAAGGAGTGGACAACAGGAAATAATCAACTCAGGGCTGAGAACAACCAAGAAGCTCATGCAGAGGCCATAGAAAACTATTTTTTTATTGTCATGTTCTTTTCAAATTGCTCAACCTGCTTTGTTAAAGAATCAGGGGACATCAGCCCAAAGATTGGTGCCAAGCACATTGGGCTGGATCATATTACATGAACTCCTTATTATGAATAAAACCTAAAGCCAACACTGATGGGCAGATTTCCTCAACTGGTGTATCCTTTTCTGAGATGATTTCAAACTTATGATAAGTTGGATAAAATTTAGGCAACACAGTTTTATTGAAGGGTCTAGTCTAATAGATTGAGTAACCTCTGGGTTCACAACATTCCCAATGTGTAGCCTGTGATTCTTTAATTACATAGAAAAGAATACATAAGTCAATCTATTAAACTTCTCTGTAATATTTAAATATTAAACTGGTTTTGTTGGTCTAGAGAACCATAGTATTATGCCATAAACCTACTATATGAATAATTTTTGTTATTTTATGTGCATTAGAACTCTGCCTGCATGACAGGCCAGGCTACTATATGTGGCAAAACTCTCTATAATCATAGATCGAAAAACCAAAATATTCTCTGACAAAATCAAATTAAACAATATCTATCTACCAATCCGGCCCTACAAAGGACAGTAGAAAGAAAACTCCAACACAAGGAGGATACATATACCAAAAAAAACACAAAATATTAATCAGCTCATAAGAAAAGAGAGAATCACATACACTAATGTCACCTAAAGCAAACAAACAAACAAACAAACAAACAAAGAAACAAACAAAAAACATAACAAGAACTAACAAACTTCTGTCTTTAATATCTCTCAACTTCCAGGGATTCTATCCAGAATAAAATTACATAAGATAACAGTTTTGGTACTCAAACAGGATCCAACCTTTTCCTGCTACTAGAAACATATCTCAGAGTAAAAGGCTGGAAAAATGTCTTTGAAGCAAAGGGTCCAAATGAGAGTGGGAGACTTCAATACCTTACTATCTTCAATGAACAGTTTATTGAAACAGAAAGTAAACAGAGACATTGTGAACATAATGTAGGTTATGAACCAAATGGCTTTAGCAGATATAGAAAAAACATTTTACCCCAAACCAAAGAATATGTCTTCTTTCAGTACCTCATGGTACCTTCCCCAAAATTTCCCAGTTATAAAACAAGCCTCCACAGATACAAGAAGATTGAAATAATCATATGCATCCTATCATATCACAATGGACTAAGACTAATACATTAATAAAAACAAAAACAGCAGAAAAAGCCACATAATCATGGAAACAGAAAGACTATTTGCTTAATGATACCTTAGTTGAGGAAGAAGTAAAGAAAGAAATGAAAAACTTCCTAGAATTCAATGCAAATAATAACACAGCATACCCTTAATTATGGTACAAAATGAAAGCACTACTATGATGAAAATTCATAGTACTAAGTGCCCTCACAAAGAAATTGGAAAGATCCTGCACTAGGAACTTAAAGGCACACCTGAAAGTCCTAGAAGAAAAAGAAGCAAATACAGGAGAGAGGAGCTGATGGTAGAAAGTAGGCAAAATCAACAAAATAGAAACACAGAAAAATTTACAAAGAATCAATAAAACTAAAACCATGAATATCTGAACTCAGATCGTTCTCACCATCCTTGATTCACAATCCATGGTTCCAACTTCAAAATGTAAACATGAAAGGTGATTATTTGAATGAGAAATTACTCAAAGCAGAAAGTCTCAATTCTGTTCATCTATGCACCCACATTCATTAAAGAAACTTAACTTAACCTCAAAACACTTATTGAACACCACACAACGGTAGTAGGAGACTTCATCACTCTATTTCACCATTGTACATGTCATTGAAACAGAAACTAAACTGAGGCACAGGGAAATTAAAAAATATTTTGAACCTAATAAATTTAACAGATATCTATAGAACATTTTGTCTTAAAACAAAAGAATACACCTTCTTCTTAGCACCTCATTGTACTGTCTCCAAAATTGAATATACTATTTGGGACAAATCAATTCTCAACTGATACAAGAAGATTCACATAATCCCATGCATCCTATCAGATAGCCATGCAATAAGTCTGGTTTTCAATAAGAACAAAAAACAAAAACAAAAAACCCTAAAACAGAAAGCCCAAATACCTGTGGAAACTGAACAACTCTTTACTCAATGAACAGTTGGCTAAGGAAGAAATAAAGTAATTAAAGATTCCATGGAATACAATGAAAATGATCACACAACATACCTAAACTTATGGGAAAGCAGTGCTAAGAGAAAAATTCATACCACTAATTGCTGAGGTCAAGAAATTAGAGAGATCCTACACTATCAACTCAACAGCACACCTAAGGGGAAAAAAAGAAAAGAAAAGACAAAAGAAAAGAAAGAAAGAAAAGAAACAGAGCCAAGAGGAATAAAAATCAGGAAATAGTGAAAAATCAGGGCAGAAATCAACCAAATAGAAAGCAAGATACAGCAAATCAACACAACCAAAAGCTGGTTCTTTGAGAGAATCAACAAGATAGTTAAATCTCTAGCAAATCTAACTAAAGTGCATAGGGGCAGTACCCATATAAACTAAATCAGAAATGAAAAGGGAGATGTAACAACAGAAATGGAGAAAATTTTTAAAAAAAGTCAGATCTTGCTATAAAAGCTGATATTCAACAAAACTGTTAAATCCATAAGAAATGCATGGTTTTCTAGATACATACAACATATCAAAGTTAAATCAAGAGCAGGTAAACAACATAATACACATGCCCAAATCCCTAAGGAAATAGAAGAAATCATTAAAAACCTCCCTACCATAAAGAAAAAAAAAAAAGTTCGGGGCCAGACAGCTTTAGTGCAGAATTCTCCCAAATCTTTAAAGAAGACCTAATACCAATATTTCTAAAACCATTCCATAAAAGATAAACAGAAGGAATACTACCTAATTCATTCTATGAAACCATATTTTCTCTGATAAGTAAACCAAACAAAGATGCAGCAAAAAAGAGAACTTCAGAAAATTTTGCTTATGAATATCCAGGCAAATGTACTCAACAAAATTCATTCAAAATGAATTTTAAAAACATATAAAAGCCATCATTCACTACAGTCAAGTAAGCTTCACCCCAGGGATACAAGGTTGCTTCAGTATGTTAAATCCATTAATGTAATCCACTATATAAACAAACTCAGAGAAAAAAATCACACAATCATATCCTTAGATGCTTAACCATTTGACAAAATACAATATACATGATAAAATACAATATACCATGATAAAAGTATTGGAGAGACCAAAATTGAACGTCCATATCTAAACAAAATAAAGTACAATTTACTTTTAAAACTCAGAATATAATCATTCTTAATAGCTGAGTATTATTCCGTTGTGTAAGTTAACCATATTTTCTGAATCCATTTTTCTGTCCTGGTAAATCTGGGTTGTTTCCACCTTCTAGTTGTCATAAATATGCCTATATGAACATAGTAGAACATTTGCCTTTGTGGTATGCTGGGGCATATTTTCCATATATGCCCAAGAGTGAATGAATTGCTGAGTCTACAAGTAGATTTATTTTCAATTTTCTGATGAATCTCCAGAATGATTTCCAGAGCGCTTGTAACAGTTTGCATTCCAGCCAACAATGGAGGAGTGTTTCTCTTTCTACATATCCTCACCAGCATATATTGTCACCTGAGGTTTGATCTTAGACATTCTCACTTGTGTGAGGTGGAATCACGGGGGCGGGGGGGGGTTGATTTTTATTTCTCTGATCACTAAGGACTTTGAATATTTCTTTAGGTGGTTTTCAGCAATTCAAGATCCCTCTGCTGTGAATTCTCTATTTACTTCTATACTCCAGTTTTTTGATTAAATTTTTTAGTTTTTTTGGTGGTTAGTTTCTTGAGTTCTTTGTATATTTTAGATATTAGCCGTCTATCAGATGTTGAGTTAGTGAAAAATTTTCCCTGTCTGTAAATTACTGATTTGTCCAGTTAACAGTGTCCTTTGCTTTACAGAAGCTTTCCAGTTTCATGATGTCCCATTTATCATTTCTTGATCTGAGAGCATGAGCTTTTAGAGTTCTGTTTAGGAAATTTCCTCCGGTGCCAATGAGTTCAAGGCTCTTTCTCTCTTTCTCTTTTATTAGATTCAGTGCATCTGCTTTTATGTTGAAGTCCTAGATCCACTTGCACCTGATCTTTGTGCAAGGTGACAAATATGAGTCTATTTTCATTTTCCACATACAGACAGCCAGTTAGACCAGCACCATTTTTTTGAAAATGCTTTCTTTTTTTTTCATTATGTATTTTTTTGCTTCAATGTCAAAGATAAAGTGTCTGTAAGTGTGTGGTTTTACTTCTGGGTCTTCAATACTATCCCATTAATCAACATATCTGTCTCTGTAGCAATACCATGCAGTTTTTATCACTATTGATCTTTAGTAAAGCTAGAGGTTAGGGATTGTGATTCCCTCAGCCATTATTTTATTATTAAGAAAAGTTTTCACAATTCTGTTTTTTTTTTTTTTTTTTTGCCTCTCCAGACAAATTTGAGAATTGCGCTTTCCATGTTTATGAAGAATTATGGTGCACTTTTGATGAGGATTGCTTTGAATCTGTAAATTGCTTTTGGTAGGATAGCCATTTTTACTATGTTAATTCTGCCAATCCATGAGCATTGGAGATTTCTCCATTTTCTGAGATCTTTTATTTCTTTTTTAAGTGAGTTGAAGATATTGTCATATAGATATTTTAGTAGTCTGGGTAGAGTTATCCAAAGTTATTTTACATTATTTCTGGCTATTGTGAAGGGAGTTTTCTTTTTCAGTAATTTCTCCCTCTCCCTGATTATTATTTGTACAAAGAAAGGCTACTGATTTATTTGAGTGAATTTTATGTCCAGCCACTTTGCTGAAGTGGATTATCAGCTATAGAAGCTCTCTGGTAGAATATTTGGGGTCAGGAATTAAAGATGCAATGATCAACAACAGAACACAAATGATAGAAGAGAGAATCTCAGGAGTAGAATATACCTTAGAAGAGATTGAAACAACTGGCAAAGAAAATATAAACATAAATCCACCTAACCCAAAACATCCAGGAAACCTAGCATACAATGAAAGATCAAATTTAAGAATAATTGGAATAGAGGGGAGTGAAGATTCCCAGTTCAAAGAACCTGAAAATATCTTCAACCATATCATAGAAGAAAACTTCCGAACTTAAAGAAAGAGATAACTATAAGTGTACAGAAAGCCTATGGAACACAAAATAAATGTGAACAGAAAAGGAAAAGAAAATCCTCCCATTACATAATGATCAAAACACTAAATACACAGAACAAAGCAAGAATTTTAAAAGATAGAAGAGAAAAAGGACAAGTAACATTTAAATGCAGACCTATCAGAATAACTCTAGACTTTTAAACAAAGACAATAAAACCAAGAAGAGCATGGGAAGAGGTCATGCAGACTCTAAGAGAACACAGATACTAGTCCGGGCTACAATACCCAGCAAAACTTTCAACCAAAAAAAGATGGAGATATCAAAATATTCCAGGACAAATCCAAATTCAGTCTATCTATCTATCTATCTATCTATCTATCTATCTATCTATCAATTCAGTTTTACAGAGGATTCTGGAAGTAAAAATCCAACAAAAAGATGGTACCTATGTCAAAGAAAAGACAAAATATTAATCATCTCAGAACAAAGCAAAAAGTAGAGAATTACATGCAAATAATGAAACCTTCAAAAATAAACATAACAAGAAATAACAATCACCAGTATTTAATATCTCTCAATATTAATGGACTCAACACAACTATAGAAAGTCATAAACAGACTGCATAAGCAAACAGGATTCTACATTTTGCTGCATAAAATAAACACACCTCAATGACAAAGACAGACAACTATCTCAGAGTAAAATGCTGGAAAACATTCAACACAAATGGTCTAAATAAACAATCTAGGAAATGCCTAATATCAAATATAACAGATTTTCAACCAAAAAGTACCAAGCAATATGTGCAAGGACACTTCATACTGATCACAAGAAAAATCTTCCAGGAGATAGTCTCAATTCTGATGATCTATGCACCCTCATTCATTAAAGAAACTTAACTATAGTTCAAAACACATATTGAACCCCTCACAATAATAATGGGAGACTTCAACACCCAACTCTCCCTAATGAAGTGTACGTTGAAACAGAAACTAAGCAGAAACACAGGGAAATTAATAGAGGTTTCAAACTTAATGAATCAATAGATATCTATATAACGTTTTACTGTAAAACAAAAGAATACACGTTTTTCTCTGCACTTCATTGTACTTCTCCAAAATTGACCATATAATTGGGAACAAATCAAGTCTCAACAGATAAAAGAAGATTGAAATAATCTCATGCATCCTATCAGATTACCATGGAATAAGGCTGGTTTTCAATAAGAACTAAAACAACAGAAAGCACAAATACCTGTGGAAACTAAATGAGTATCTACTCAATGATAACTTGATCAGGAAAGAAATAAAGTAATTAAAAACTTATGGAATACAATGAAAATGATCACACAATATACCCAGTCATTATGTGACATAACGAAAGCAGTAAGAAGAGGAAAATTCATAGCACTAAGTGTCCAGATGAAGAAACTGAAGAGATCCTACAATAGCAACTTAAGTACATCTGAGATTTCTAGAACAAATAGATTCAAAGACATCCAAGAGGAGTAGAAGGCAGTAAATAGTCAAACTCTGTGCAGAAATCACCAAATAGAACAAAGAGAATGATATAAAGAATCAATAAAACCAAAACCTGGTTCTTTGAGAGAATCAACAGGATAGATGAACCCCTGTGTAATCTAACTAAAGGGATCAGAGATAGTATCCAAATAAACAAAATCAGTACTGAAAAGGGAGATGTAACAACAGAAATGGAGGAAATTAAAAAAAAGAAAAAACACTTCAGACTCTACAACAAATCCTTATACTCAACAAAACTCCAAAATCTAGATGAAATGGATGCTTTAATGGACAGATACCACATACCAAAGTTAAATCACGAGGAAGTAAATTTAATAAACAGACCTATGTCCCTAATGAAATAGAAGTCAATGAAAATCTCCAAACCAAGAAAAGCCCAGGGACAGACAGCTCTAGTGTAGAATTCTACTCATCTTCAAAGAAGACCTAATACCAATATTTCTCAAGTTATTCCATAAAATAGAAATAGAAGGAACACTAGCTAATTCACTCCATTAAGCCTAAATACTCTGATACTTTAACCACACAAAGATGCAACAAAAAAAAAGAACTTCAGACAAATTTGGCTTATGAATGTTGATGCAAAATTACTCAGTAAAATACTTGCAAAATGAATCCAAGAGCAAATCAAAAACATCATTTATCACAATCAAGTAGGCCTAGGGATGAAAGGATGGTTCAGTATATGAAAATCCCTTAATGTAGTCCACTATATAAACAAACTTAAAAAAAATCACATTATCATCTTCTTAGATGCTGAAAAAGCATTTGACAAAATATAACACACGTTCATGATTAAAGTACTAAAGAGATCAAGAATTCAAGGCCCATACCTAAACATACTAAGAAGCAATTTACTTCCAAAACTCAGGTCATCCTTGTTCTTAATTGCAGAGTAGTATTCCATTGTGTAAATGAACCAAATTTTCTGTATCCATTCTTCTGTCATGGGACATCTTGGTTGCTTCCAGTTTCTGGCTATCTCAAACAAGGCTGCTATGAACATAGTGGAAAATGTGCCCTTGTGGCATGGTGAGGCATCTTTTGGGTATATTCCCAAGAGTATTATTGCTGGTTCTTCAAGTAGATCTATTTACAATTTTTCTGAAAAAACTCCAGATTGACTTCCTGAGTGCTTGTACCATCTTGTAATCCAAGCATCAATTCAGGAGTGTTCCTTTTCCCTAAATTCTCACCAACACATGCTATTACCTGAGATTTTTATATTAGCCATTTGGACTGGAATGAGGTGGAATCTCAGCATCATTTTGATTTTCATTTCTTTCATCACTAAGGACTTTGAACATTTCTTTATGTTCTTCTCAGTCATTCAAGATTCCTCTGTTGTGAATTCTCTGTTTAGTTCTATAACCTACTTTTTGATTGGGTTGTTTGGTTTTTGAATGTTAGCTTCTTGAGTTTCTTAATATATTTTGCATATTAGCCTTCTATCAGATTTTTCCCAGTCTGTATGTTGCTGATTAGTCCTTGAAAGTGTAATTTACCTTACAGAAGCTTTCCAGTTTCATGAGTTCCCATTTAACAATATTTGTTCTTACATTGTGAATCATTGGAGCTCTGTTTAGGAAATTGGCCCTGTGCCAATGATTTCAAGACTCTTTCCACCTTATCTTTTATTAAATTCAGTGTATCTTGCTTCATTTTGAGGCCCTTGATCTACTTGAACTTGAGAGATAAGAAATCCAAGGCCCATAAATAAACATAATAAAGTAATTTACTGCAAACCAACAGCCAGTATCAAATTAAATGGAGAAATACTTGAAGCAATCCTACATAAGTCAGGAAAATGACAAGCATGCCCACACTCCTCATATCTATTTAATATAGTACTGGAAATGCTAGTTAGAACAATAAGTCAACAAAAGAGATCAACGTGATAGAAATTAGCAAAGAAGAAATAAATGTATTACTATTTGCAGATAATATGATACTATACATCAGTGACCCCAAAAATTCTACCAGAGAACTTCTACACCTGATAAACAACTTCAGAAATGAGTCTGGATATAAAATTAACTTAAATAAGTCAGTAGCTTTCCTTTATACAAAAGGCAAATAGGCAGAAAAAGAAAATAGGGAAAGAAATCCCTTCACAATAGTCACACATCATGTAAAATATATTGTGGTAACTCTAACCAAACAAGTAAAATATCTGTTTGACTGTAACTTCACGACTCTCAAGAAAGAAACTGAAGATCTCAGAAAATAGAGAGAGCTCCCATTCTCAGGAATTGGTAAAATTAACTCAGAAAACGGCCATCCCACCAAAGCTAATTTACTGATTCAAAACAATCCCTATCAAAATCCCAACACAATTCTTCACAGACATGGAAAGAGCAATTATCAAATTCATTTGGAAAGGCAAAAAAACCCAGACGAGAAAACAAATTGATAACAATAAAAAGACTGCTGGGGGGAATCACAATCCCTGACCTCAAGGTATACCACAGAGCAACAGAGTTTATTAGTGTATAGTATTGGTACAGAAAAAGACAATTTTATCAATCTAATATAATTGAATGCCCAAAATAAATCCATATACTTACAGATACTTGATGTTTGGCAAAGAAGCCAAAAATATAAAATGGTAAAAAGGCATTTTCAATAAATTGTGCTTGTCCAACTGGTAGTCTATATATAGAAAAAAGTTTGTCACTTTACACAAAGCTGAAGTCCAAGAGAATCAAGGACCTCAACATAAGACCAAATTCACTGAATTGAATAGAAAAGAAATTTGGAAAGAGCCTTAAACTCATTGTCAAAGGGGAAATTTCCTAAAAGTAAGAGAAAGGCCTGAGGAAAAATAGGTACAGAGACAGGCTCAATGTGGGATCCAACTCAAGGGGAGGCCCCAAGTCCTGACACTATTACTTAGTCTATGGTGTGCTATCAAAAATTGGCCTGTCATGAGTGCCCTACAAAAGACCCAACATGCAGCTGAAAGAGACTGATGCAGATATTTACACCCAGCAAATGGACAGAAGTTTCTGATCCCTGTGGTTGAATAAGGAAGTAACTGGAAAAAGTGAGGAGCGGGGCAAACCTGTAGGAGGATCAGCAGTTTCAATTAACCTGGACCCCTGAGATCTCTCAAACACTGGACTATCAATCAGGCAGCATACACCAGCTGATACGAGGCCCCCAACACATATATCACAGAGGACTTCTTGGTCTTGGTTCAGTCAGAGAAGGTGCACCTAACTCTCAAGAAACTGGAGGTCCTAGGGAGTGGGGAGGTCTGGTGGGCTTACAGCTAGGAGGGTGGGCACATCTTTCTGGAGACAGGGTGGTGGGGGTGAGGTACAGAATTTGCAACAGTGAGAGGGTGGACCAGGAGTATGATAAAACCAGGAGTATAAAAAACAAACTAAAAAAATTAAATGTCTCAAACTTGTGGTTCTTGAAAGTGATCAGATGTACTAAAGGTACTCCTTCCCCAAGCTTATATAAGTAGTTAGTCCTGCTGAAACACTGCAGCATGCTGAGCTCTCTTGAAGTTTCTCAGACCAAAGCAGGTGCCTCAGAGGCTCAGATCCTTTGGGCTGCCTAGAAGAGGGCCTGTCCAATCTGCTAGGCCGTTACCCATACAGGGGTGAGTTTCAGTAATGCAGCTGAGTTTCCGACATTATTGCTCTTGTGAGTAGCTGAAATGAAACATACCATATTTGTTAATACCTTTATATTCCTCATTCAAATAGTCCGAGAAACATGTTAGATCATACTGTCATCTTTCAAATCTTGACACTATTTTCTCCAAACTGTGTGTAAAATAGGTAAGACTATAATATGTCTACTTGGGTAGCTAGGTCTTCACCAGTCTCTTCTTGATTGACACACCTATCACTATGTTGCTGGAAAATCCATCAGTGCTGCTTCATACATGAATGTCCCAGACAGTATGTGTCCTATTTGCCAGGTGGTAGCCCCTAGTCTGTATCATGCTGATAGCACAACAGAAAACAGGATTGCTCTCTCTTGTAACACCTGTACTATGAGGCTTTAGTACCAAATGAGATCTAGAAGACCTCAGCTACAATCTTATAGCATTTTCATATTTGGGCACTTTTAACAGTATTTGTTGAGGGAATGTCTCTCTCACTGGCCAGCAACTTACCAAGGATTCTGCAGTGTATGTTCAGTGACTCCCAGGATCCACATGATTATCTCTCCAGTGCTGAGAGTACAATTACACACTCACGAAATGACAATGATACCACTATTTTTGTGGTTTCAAGTCATGCTAGCAAGGAAAGAGCTTCACCACCACTTTCATGCCAGGAATCCAAATTTTATACATAGATATACATATACACATATACATATGTGTATGTGTGTGTGTATTTATTTATATTTACATATATATTTATATGTGTGTGCCTATATGTTCATATATTAATTTTTTTAAGACAGCATCTAATGCAGCCTGAGCTGGCCTTGGAAGTATCTAATACAGTCATGATTAGCACTGAACTTCTGATCCACATGCAGTCAATCTTCTGAGTGTTGACAAAGTGCCCTGTGTAATCTTCTTTGGATTTACTAGGTTCTAAGACTGAACTACAACTTTGCACACATTAGCCAAGCACCCTGCCATATGAACTTCTATTCTTGGTCATTGAAGAATTCATTTCCCTCTTCCTGCTCCTCCTCATCCTCTGTGTGTGTGTGTGTGTGTGTGTTTATGTGTATGCTTGTGTGTTTGTCTGTGTTTGGGGGTGCTTGACTGTGGATGTATTTCTAAAGGCCTGGGGTTAATGGTGGAATGGCTTTCTCAATCTTTTTCTACCTTCTTGAGTTTTTACAAATACATTTACTTATTAGTGTATGTGCATGGACATGCCTGTGATATAGTATGTTTGTGAAACAAAGAGAAAATTTGAGGAAGTTTGTTCTCATCTTCTGACATGTACATTCCAGGAATAAACTTATTCCAGCAAACATGAGTGCACAGCCATCTCCCTGCCAACTACCTCATTTTTCTAGGACAATGTCTCTCATTGGTTGCTGTAGCTCATAATTTGGTGAGACTAGCTGGCCCTGGAATTTCAGGAAACAATACATATCCACTACTTTCTTTCACAGTGCTGTGATTACAGAAACATACCTACCATTCTTGAATTGTATGGGGTTCTGAAATCTTTACACAGGCCTTCGCACTTTAGCTCAAAAAATTTTATCAGGTGAGCCATCTCTTCAGCACCTTTTTAAAATTTATTTCATTTTTTCTATATTATTAAAGCCACATATCTTGAATTCTTTTGAACTGAGAACCTCTACAACATCGATGTTCTTAATTTTATTCTCCTAAAAACACATGGGTCCCCTTTTATTGTCCAGAAATTCCTAAAATCCTGTACCAACTATCCTTTCTACTAAGAAAGTTCACCTAACATCTGCCTCTATTTCTAACTGCAATGTTGTAAAATCAGAAAGGCATTTACTTTTAATCTTTTGTTAGCACTTCTTAATTATAAAGAACATTCGTCACAGATATCAAAGTAGAACTACAGCTATAGACATATGCTCTATCCCAATTTTGGGGGGAACCACAAGGAGACTAAGTTGTGTATTTGCTACATATGTATTAGAGTCCTCATTTCAATCCTTGCATTTTTCTTGATTGCTAGTTTAGACTCTGAGTTCTCCCAGAATTCGAGGTTAATTGACTCTCTTGGTATTTTTTTGGGGTGGTTATTATTTTCTCTTCAGGGCCTTCAGTCCTTTCCCAAACTCTTCCATAAGAGTCATCAACCACCAGCTGAAATTTGGCTATGTATGTCTGCATATGTTTCAGACAGGTGCTGTTAAAGCCTCTCTGAGGACAGTTATAATACTCTGTTGTCCGCAAGCATAACATATCTTTACTAATGTCAAGGATTGGTTACTTGTCCATTGGATGAGTTTTTAGTTTGGTTATAACAAGTAAGATAATAAAATAATAACTACACTGTGTAAATAATGCTGTTATAATTTTCTTGAAAATGCATTTTCTTTAGAAGCATAAAAATATAAAAAGCAGAAACAGAAGATACTCATTCAAAAATTCTATGCATCAAATACAAAATACTTATGTTTATAATGAAGAAGAAAGTTCAACAGAATGGGGAGCCTGAAAATAATAAAGGAGAAGGCCGTAAACATTCCAAAATGCATGAAAAGTGTTCAAGTTCATTTGCAGTTTGAGTAATATGAATATTCAGGTGCTCATCTGTGTACAAGTGTGAGACTTGTCCTTTCAAATCTCAGGTGTCCACTTGTCTCCGCCTCCTAAGAGTCAAAGTTAATTGAATATGTCAACACATGAAGAATCAGCTGTATTTATTGAAGGCAATTGCATAGAAAAATAGTGTGTTTTTCTGTCTTAGAAAGTCTCCATAACAAACCCATGTAGTTTAAGAAAAAGTACCCTTTTATCTTTGTTGAGTCACAATTCCATTGTCTAGTGTATGTCCACCTGCCTTTAATGTGCCATGTATCTTAATAGTTATTGGTACAGTATATTTTTTACTATGTCAAGACTAACTTCAATATAGACTTTATTAATTAAGAAGTACATCATAAAATATGAATATATGTTTGTAGATTACACCTACATGTTGCATTTAGGTAATATAGCTGTAAAATGTGAAATTTATACCTGAATGAAAGAGCAAATAGAGAAAAAAGGAGGATATGAAAAATTTCAACTAAAATTTGAGGCACAATTTGAGTTCTTATTAGCATTTCCTATTGAGGCTATTGTTATTCTATTAGGGTGAGTTTTGCTTCAGAGAGCAATCTGTTGCTTTCTGGTGTCCAGTATATTCTTTGTAGAAATTCAGTGATATTGGTTGGTAACGATGCCTGCAGTACAACATTATTTTCAGATTCCTATCAGCCGAAAGTGCTAACACTGAAGGTGGTATAGGCAAATGAATTTCAGCAGCCTTCAATGAGACCTGAAAGTACTAAGAATGGTTCAGGGGAGTCAAATCTAGGTAGGAATAGATAGAGTTGTTAATCATGAATCCAGAAGGAGCAACATTAAGAGGATCTGGTGAGATAATATGATTCTGTATCTTCCTTAAAAAGCACAAAACCATGGTATTGTAGAATGAGACAAAGAAGCCAGAAGTAATATATCTGTGGAGACAGTAGTGAAGCATGCATTAACTTCCTTGTTTTTCTTGGTCCCAGACAAGTCTCTTGCTGACCCAGTATGAGAAATAACATCAGCTGGAGATACTTCACAGCTTCTGGCCATTATTCCAAAAAGATGTGTCAATTCTGTTTTGATAAAACATCTCAGACAATGTTATTTAATTGAAATCAGATATCCATTGTTTCTTCTGCCTGTGGAAGCTCATTGTTTCTTCATCTCTCTTTTGACAAAGGCATGGAGTGTGGCCTGTTTTGATTCCTGTTTCCTATTCCTCAGTTTTACAAGAGACGAGGAGAATCTGCTGATTCTACATGCAGATGGCTTGTGGAAGGTGAAATTTTAATGTAAATTTTTGTGAGGCCTTCACTTCTGAAGTAGAAAGGAAAAATGGATTCTTTTCAGGTAGATGTAGGCATGGGTGTGGTACAAGTTTACAGTTCCTACAGTAAAATTTCTTTTTCAAAACTTTCAAACATTCCAATGCTGACTCACATTTACAGAACTATTTTTTTCTCGTGATTGTCTGTATTACCTCTTTAAAAGTTATGCCACTGTTGAGATAAAAACAGATTTTCCATTTTACCAGTCTCCTTTGTTTTTCCAGGATAATTTGTATAAATGAAAACATAATTGGTAGTACTTAAAATTTCTGATTGCAAACATGAGTGTTCATGAGGCTAAAGATGAATGCACTTACTTGATTTCTACAGAGAGTCACTTGGGCCATTAATTTCTCTGAAGAAACGCCATGTTTCATGAATCTTTCATCTGAGTGGGTATTGCAGTATTTCTCAGCATTCCTACTGCTGTGATTACCCAATTATGATTTTATGTTTATTGATACTCTAGAAGTGTAATTTTGGTACTGCTGTGAAACTTCTGTAAATACCCCTGTTCTCTAGTGGCTTTTGTGATCATGATTAGATCATTTAAGGAATCATGCCATTTGATCACCATAAGGTCACCATCATCAGGTTGAGTATTACTCGTGTATTGGATTTTTTCAGAGAAGTCACAACATACTTTATCTCATAATACATACAAATATATATGTATATTTTATACACTATGCATAATAATATAATATGGAATGTCTATATTGCAATATATTATATTATATATTGTTACTATATAATATAATTATATGATATATTATTAATATGCATATATATTAGTTATTGGTAGCAGAAAAGTTCTGTATTTTGATAACATTTCTTTTGGCAAATTGTCAAAATGAGATACTGTTAATTTTAATTCCAGTGTCTATTGACGTTCATGGATGTGGTTATAGAGTTCTCAAAGGAGGAGTGGGAATGTCTGGATAGTGATCAGAAGGCCTTTTACTGAGATGTCATGTTGGAGAATTACAACTTGGTTTTCGTTGGTAAGAATGCATTTATTCCATTTCTTCTTCATCTTAGGGATATCTACAGCTCCTATTCATGGTTAAGTCTGACTTCCATTAATTAGTCTTTATCTTGTATTTTTGTAGATATTGAATAATCTGTGACTTGTAGTCAACATGTTGTGAACCTTTATCTGGATTTTACAGTTAAAATGCTGATGACTAAAGGACATATCCTTTTTGAACAGGGAGTTAGTTGTTTAATAAATGAATGTACTTTGACTCCCACATTAGTCTTTTTCAAATGTGATAAATTTACATAGAAATTCAAAATGTAAATGTGTTCAATATGAAGAGTCTAAAACACTTTGCAAAGAAATGAATATAAATAGTCATTGGTGTACCTTTTACTCTTTCCATCTTAAATACATGTTACAGTCCTATACTAGTACATTGCTACATTCAATGGTGTATCTTAGTGCTCATTTGAATATGCAGGTGTTGCTCTTTCAAAATCAGAGGTACTCTTCTGTCTTGAACTAATCAAAGAACTATGGATTTTTGATAGAGAGGATACAGTAGAAAGGGAACCAGGTAATCTGAAGTGAAACAACATATCATTTGATGATTAGAACCTCAGGAATAATAGGTACCTCATGTATAAATACAGAAGTTCTACAATAGAAATTATTCCTAAGAACTTCTATCAGAATAACGCACCAAAGAAACAGTATAACCAAGGATGCTCTATGATTTCTGCATTACTTTATCTGAATACTGATGTTGTAAAATATACTATTTTATAAATATTTTACAAAGTAGCAAATTAATATGATTTCTAATTACTTTCATTTTTTCTGTTGAGTGTAAATGTTTGGTAATGACCACTTATATTTGAGTGATTTATTAATGTTTTCACTTTTTAAGAACTTTTAACAGGATATTTTAATTATTGACAGTTCAAATGTTATCACTTTTCACAGTTTCTCGTCTGCAGACCCCTTATTCCTTTCCCCCTTACCTTGCTTCTATGAAGGTGCACCCCCACCCAACTACCCATTTTTGGCTCATCACCATAGCCTTCCTTTACTCTAGGACATCAAGTCTTCACAGGATCATGGGCCTCCCCTCCCATTTGTTCCAGATAAGGTTCCTTCAACTTCTTCACTCCTTCCCCTAACTCCTATACTGGGGTCCCTGTGCTCAGTCTAAAGGTTGGCTGTGAGCATTGGCATCTATGTTGGTCAGGATCTGGCAGAGTTTCTCCCTGGAGACATCTGTATCAAACTCCTGTCAGCCAACACTTCTTGGCATCATAAATAGTTTCTGAGTTTGGTGCCTCAATGTGGGAGAGAACCCCAGTTGGGGCAGTCTTTTGATGGCCTTTCCTTCAGTTTCTGTTTTGCTCTTTTTCCTTGTGTTTCCTTTAGACAGTAGCAATTCTAGGTTAAAATATTGGAGATGTTTGGATGGCCCATCCCTCAACCAGAGGCAATTTCTAATCTCTGGATATGGTTTTGACAGGTTCTCATTTCCATTTATGGGGTATTCCAGCTGATCCCATCTCCATTGAGTCCTTAAAAGCTCTTGCTATCTTGGCATAAAGGACTTTCCATTTGCTACTCCCAGTTCCCGATCCCCTATTGCTACAAACTTCTGTTCAGTTTCCTGAAAATTTCTATACCTCTCCTGTCTCCTTCCATACCTGATTGTTTCCCCTATTCTCTTCCTCCCAAGTCCTTGCCACCCTCCACTTCCCTTGATTATTTTATTCCCCCTTCTAAGTAGGACTGAAGAATCAACTCTTTGGTATACATTCCTCTTTAGCTTCATGTGGTCCATGAGTTGGATCATGAATACTCCATGCTCTTTGCCTTATATCCACTTATCAGTGGATATACCATGTGTATTCTTTTTTTGACTAAGATAACTTATTCAGGGTGATATTTTCTAGATCTATCAACTTGCCTCTGAATTTCCTGAAGCCATTTTTTTAATAACTGAATAACACCATATTTTCTGTATCCATTCCTCTGTTTATGGACATCTGAGTGATTTCCAGCTTCTGCCTAGTATAAATAAGATTGCTATGAACATAGTGGAGTATGTGTCTACATTATATATTGAAGTAGCTGGGAGTGTATGCTCAGGAGTGGAATAGCTGGGTCTTCAGGTAGTACTATGTCCAATTTTATGAGGAACCACCAAACTGATTTCCAGAGTGGTTGTATCAACTTGTATTCTCACCAACAATGGAAGAATGTTCCTCTTTCTCAACATCCCTGCCAACATCTGCTGTCACCTGACTTTTTGAACTTAGCCATTCTGACTGGTGAGAGGTGGAATCTCAGGGTCATTTTGATTCTCATTTCCCTGATGACTAATGATGTTGAACATTTCTTTAGGTGCTTCTCCAACATTTGATATTCCTCAGTTGAGAATTCTCTGTCTATTTCAAGTCCCTATTTTTAATTGGATTATTTATTTTTCTGGAGTCTAACTTCTTTAGGTCATTGTATACATTGGATATTTGCCCTCTATCTGATGTAGGATTGGTAAAGATCTTTTCCCAGTTAGTCAGTTGCCACTTTGTCCTATAGAAAATGAAGGTTTTACTCTCCTTGTCAAAAATCAAGTGACCACAGGTGTGTGGGTTCATTTATGGGATTTCAATTATAACCCATTGGTCTACCTACCTGTCACTGTACCAATGCCATGGAGTTTTTGTCACTATTACACTGTAGTACAGCCTGATCCCAGGGTTGATATCCTGGGTTTTTGTTATTTCAAATGAATTTAAGAATTTCACTTTCTAACACTATGAAAACTTGAGTTAGTATTTTGATGGGGTTTCCATTGAATCTGTAGATTGTTTTTGGTAATATTGCCATTTTAACTTTATTAATTCTGCCAATCCATGAAGATGAGAGAACTATCCATCTTCTAAGGTATTTTTTGATTTCTTTCTTCAGGAATTTGAAGTTCTTGTCATGCAGATCTGTCACTTGCTTGTTTACAGTCATGTTAAGTTAGTTTAAATTATTACTATTGTGAAGAGTGTTGTTTCTCTACTTTCATTGTCAGCCCATTTATTCATTGAGAAGAGGAATGCTAGTGATTTGTTATAGTTACTTTTATATTTAGTCACTTTGGAGAACTTGTTTATCAGATGTCTTAGTTTTGTGGTGGAATTTTTGGAGTCACTTAAATGTACTATCATATTATCTCAAATAGTTATATTTTGACTTCTTCCTTTCCATTTTTTATTCATTTGACCTCCTTTTGTTGACTAGTTGCTCTAGCTAGAACTTCAAGTACTTTATTGAATTGATAGGGAAAGAGTAGGAAACTTTGTTTAGTTGCTGATTTTAGTGGGATTTCTTCAAGTTCCTCCTCATGTAGTTTGGCTTTGAGAACTTGTTTGCTATATATTACTTTTACTATGTTTAGGTAATGGCCTTGAATTCCTGATCTTTCCAAGACTTTTAACATGAATTGCTGTTAAACTTTGTCAAAGCGTTTTTTAGCATCTAAGGAAACTTTTGTAGTGGATTACATTGATGGATTTTCACTACTAATGTAGTGTAATACAATATTGGATTATATTGAACCATCCCTGCCACCCTGAGATGAATCCTACTTGATTTTGTGAATGATCATTTTGATGTATTCTTGTATTCTGTTTGTGAGAATTTTATTGAATATTTTTGCTTCGATATTCATAAGGCAAATTGTTCTAAAGTTTTGTTTCTTTGTTGTATCTTTGTGTGGTTTTGGTATCAGCATAATTGTGGCATAATAGAAGAAACAGGGTGGTTTTCCTTCTGTTTCTGAATTGTAGAATAATTTGAAGAGTATTCTTTTTTTTTTCTTTTTTCTTTTCTTTTTTTTTTTTTTTTTTTTTTTTTTTTTTTTTTTTTTTTTTTTTTT
>NW_021604831.1:305159-344086 GCF_004785775.1 Grammomys surdaster
TTTTTTTTTTTTTTTTTTTTTTTTTTTTTTTTTTTTTTTTTTTTTTGGTTTTTTGAGACAGGGTTTTTCTGTGTAGTCCTGGCTGTCCTGAAACTCACTCTGTAGACCAGGCACTGGGCTTTTTTTTTCTTTCATTTTTTGTTTTGGTTGTGACATTTTTAATGACTGCTTCTATTCCTTTAGGGGTTATGGTACTATTTAGATGGATTATCTGATCCTGATTTAGCTTTGGTAACTAGTATCTGTCTATAAAATAGTTCATTTCATCCAGATTATCCACTTTTGTTGAGTATCAGTCTTTGTAGTATATCTTTGTAGTATATCTATGATTTTTAAAATTTCCACAGGTTCTGTTCTTGTGTCTCCCTTTTCATTTCTGTTTGTTTGTTTGTTTGTTTTTGTTTTTCATTTTTTTATTGGATGTTTTACTTACATTTCATATGTTGTCCCCTTACCCCATCCCCCACCCACCCAGGAACCTCCTATCCCCTTACCCCTCCTCCTTCTTCTCTGTGGATGTAACCCCTACCTACCGCCCACTACCACTTCCCCACCCTCAAAATTCCCACACCCTGGGGCGTCCAGCCTTCATGAGGTCAAGGATCTCATCTTCCATCTATGCCCAGCAGGGCCCTCCACTCTTACATATTCAGCTGAAGCCCTGGATCCCTCCCTAAGTGTTCCCAGGCTGGTGGTTTAGACCCTGGGAGCTGTGGTTGGTTGGTATTGTTGCTCTCCTCATGGTGCCGCAAACCATTTCAGCTCCCTCAGTCTTCACTCTAACTCCCCATTATCAGTTCAATGGCTAGTTGTGAGCATCTGCCTCTGAATATGTCAGACTCTTGAAGGCCTCTGGGGAGACATCCATATCAGGCTCTTATCAGCATGCACTTCCTGACTTCCACATCAGCATCTACCTTTGGTGACTGCACATGGGATGGATACTCAGGTGGAAAGGTCTTCAGATGGCCCCTCCTTCAGTTTCTGACCCTCACTTTGTCTCCATATTTGCTCCCTTGAGTATTTTGTTGCTCCTTCTAAGAAGGACCGAATCACTCCCACTTGGTCTTCCTTCTTTATGAGCTTCATGTGGCCTGTGAGTTGCATCTTGGGCATTTCAAAGTTCTGGGCTAATATCCAATAACCAGTGAGTGAATACCATGTGTGTTCTTTTGTGATTGGCTTACTTCACTCAGGATGATAATTTCTAGTTCCATCCATTTACCTAGGAAACTCTCGAATTCATTGTTTTTAATAACTGAGTAATACTCCATTGTGTAAATATACCACATTTTTAAAATCCATTCCTCAGGTGAAGGACATCTGAGTTCTTTCCAGCTCCTGGCTATTATAAATAAGGCTGCTATGAACATAGTTGAGCATATGTCCTTGTTATGTGTTCGAGCATCTTCTGGGTATATGCCTAGGAGTAGTATAGCTGGATGCTCAGGTAATGCTATGTCCAATTTTCTGAGGAACCGCCACACTGATTTCCAAAATTGTTGCACCATCTTGCAGTCCTACGAAAAATGGAGGATTGTTCCTCTTTCTCCACACACTCGCCAGCATCTACTATCACCTGAGTTTTTCCAACCTGTGAGATGGAATCTCAGGGTTGTTTTGATTTGCATTTCCCTGAAGACTAAGGATACTGAACATTTCTTTAGGTGCTTCTTGGCCATTTGAGTTTCTTCTGTTAAAAATTCTTTGTTAAGCTGATTTTGTTCATTTGGATTCTGTCTTTGCTCCCTCTGGTTAGCTTGGCTAAAGCTTTATCTATCTTGTCGATTTTCACAAAGAACCATCTTCTGATCTTATTGATTCTTTGTATAGTTCTTTTTCTTTCTATCTTGTTAATTTCAGTCATTAGTTTGATTATTTCCTACTTTCTACTCCTTTTGCGTGAATTTGCTTCTTTTTGTCCTAGACCTTTCAGGTGTGTTCTTAAGCTGCTAGTGTATTCTTTCTCCAGTTTCTTTTATGAGGCACTCAGAGCTATGTGTTTTCTTCTTAGTACTGCTTTCATTGTGTCCCAAATGTTTGAGTATGTTGTGCCTTCATCTACAATACATTTTAAAATGTCTTTAATTAATTTCTTTCTTTCTTGATCAAGTTATCATTGTATAGAACATTTTTCATCTTCCAAGTCTGTGATGGTTATCTGTGGTTTCTGTTGTTATTGAAGATTAGCCTAATTCCATGTTAATCTAATAGGAACCATTGTATTATTTCATTCTTTGTATATGTGTTGAGTCCTTTTTTGTGAATGATTATAAGTTCAATTTTGTAGAAGGTCCTATAAGGTGCTGTGGTGAATGTATATTCTTTTGTTTTAGGATGAGATATTTTATAGAAATCTGTTAAATCCATTTGGTTCATAACTCTGATAGTTTCAATATGTCTCTATTTTGTTTCTGTTTCCATGATCTGTCCATTAATGATAGTGGGGTGTTGAATTGTGTCCATTGATGTTAAGAGCTATTAAGGAATACTAATTGCTGCTTCCTTTTATTTTTGTTCTCAGAGTTGGCATTATGTGTATGTTGCTATTTTCTTCTGTGTTTGTTGAAAAAAATTACTTTATTGTTTTTTCTAGGACATAGTTTCCCTTCTTGTATTGGAGTTTTCCATCTATTATCCTTTATAGTGCTGGGTTTGTGGAAAGATATTGTGTAAATTTGGTTTGTCATGGAATATTTTGTTTTATCCATCTATGGTAATTTTGAGTGTTGCTGGTTATAGTAGTCTGAGCTGGCATTTGTGGTCATTTAGGATCAGTATGACATCTTCCCTGGATCTTCTAGATTTCATTATCTCTGTTGAGAAGTCTGGTGTAATAATGGTAGGTCTGTCTTTATATGTTACTTGATATTTTTCTGTTACCGCTTTTAATATTCTTTATTTGCTTTGTTCATTTGGTTTTTTGACTAATATGTGATGTGGGGAATATCTTTTCTGATCGAATCTATTTGGAACTCTGTAGGCTTCTTGTATGTTTATGGGAATCTGTTTCTTTTGTTTAGTGAAATATTCTTCTATAATTCTGTTGAAGATATTTACTGGCTCTTTACTTTGGGAATCTTTGCTCTCTTCTATACCTATTATCCTTAGGGTTTGTCCTGTAATTGTGTCCTGGATTTTCTGGATGTTTTGGAATAGGAGCTTTTTTCAGTTTGCATTTTATTTGACTGTTGTGTCAATGTTTTTGATAGTATTTAGGGCATCTGATAGTCTCTCTTCCATCCTTTGTATTTTGTTGGTAATTCTTGTGTTTAAGACTTTTGAACTCTTTTCTAGGTTTTCTATCTCCAGGTTGTCTCTGTGATTTCTATATTGTTTCAATTTCCAGTTTTATATACTGAATGGTTTTGTTCAATTCCTTCACCTGTTTTGTTCTGTTATCCTGTGATTCTTTAAAAGATTTGTGTTTCCTCTTTAAGGGCTTTTACCTGTATACCTTTGTTCTCTTGTCTTTCATTAAGGGAATTATTTATGTTCCTCTTAATGTCCTCTATCATCATTATGAGACGAGATTTTAAATCAGAGTCTTGGTTTCTCAGTGTGTTGGGGTATACAGGGCTTGCTGTGGAAGGAGAACTGGGTTCTGATGAGGCCAAGTAGCCTTGGTTTTATTTTGCTTATGTTCTTGCCCTTACCTCTTGCCATTGGTTATCCCTGTTGCCCCTTCTGTAAGCCTATGTGTCAGCACTCCTGGGAGACCAGTTCTCCCCGGGAGGAATTTGGGTATGGAGATCTGTGTGGCATATGATCAGTTCTGGGGCTCAGATGGAAACCTGAGAGACCCCGTCCTTGGCTTTTCCTTGTTTCCTGTGTCCTGATGGCTCTGGGAATTCCATGTTGGGCCAGGAATTTGATGAGAAGTGGTGGTCTCATCTGTGTTCTCAAGTTTGTCAACATTCTTGGGAGACTAGTTCATTCCTGGCTGTAATTGATTTCAGAGAGCTGTGGCACAGGTACAGCACCAGGCTCAGATGGAAACTGGAAGCATCCTGACTCATGCTGCTCCTCTGTTTCTGTGTCCTCACAGCTCTGGATGTGACCCTCTTGGGCCAGGTATTTGAGCATAAGTGGTGGTCCTACCTGTGCACTCAAGTTTGTCAGCACTCCTGGGAGGTCAGCTATCTCTGGGCCTTATTTGGGTAAGAAGAACTGTGACACAGGGTCAGCTCCAGGCAAAGATGGAAAGCAGAAGCCATATTTAAGATTTTTATAGAGTCTATTTTGCTCAACTTTTTCTCTAAGTCCCTTGCAGACTATCGCCACTCTCCACACTAAATCAATTTCTTGATTTCTCTGATTTTTCTGTCTCATTTTCTCTATTTATGTCTCTGTTTATCACTCTCTCTTTTTTCGAATAAAAGAAAAAAGAATAGAAGCTTAAAATGTGTTTAAACATGGAGTCTGATTTGTTCTGGCAACTGTTCCTGAAAAGAAGGCATGGAATATGATTAAGAGACCTACTATTCATTCATAACATATAATTTATCTTCCCTTCGTTGACATTCTGGGGTCATTTTACTGACATTTTTCTAGTATTAATAGTATATTAATAGTACATATTAGAAGAATTTCGGAATTTCTTCTAGTATCTAGGAAAGAATTGAGCTAGAATTTTGATGAGCAGTGCATTGAATCTGTATATTACTTTAGTAAGACAGGCATTTTTACAATTTTAATACCACCAGTTTATGAGCATGTAAAGTCATTTACAGAAATTCACTTAAAGAAGTAAGAGAAAATACAAGTAAATTAGTAGAGTTTAGTAAAAGAAAAAATAATTGTACAAAGGAGTACAGGACAATGCAATCAAATAAATAAAAGAAATGAAGAAGTAATTTCAGGCACAAATTTAAAACATATATATATATGTATATGAAATATATTTAATGAAATATATATATATATATATATATATATATGTATGTATTAGAATCTAATAGAAAAGAATGTGGGAAAGATCTTCGAACCCATTGGCACAGAGGAAGATTTCCTTAACAGAACACCAGATTTTCTGAACAGAACACCAGTGGCACCAGTCTCCAAAAAATAGAGAAAAAGAGCATCTCATAATAAAATTTTTCTGTAAGGCCAAGGAGACCATCAATAGTATAAAAAAGCAACCCACAGAATGGGAAATATCTTAACGAACCTTTCATTTGATAGAGGGCTAATATCCAAAGTTTACAAATAATTGAAGAATTTAGACTCCAGAGAACCAAATAATGCTATTATAAAAAGAGGGAACAGAGCTAAACAAAGAATTTGTATATGAGGAATCTCAAATTATTTTGAAGTACTTCCAGAAATGTTCAACATCTTAGTCGTTAGGGAAATGCAAATCAAAACAATCTTGAGATAAGTCTGGGGGCAATAGCATTCTGCATGAACAGAACCTGAAAGCAATGTCATTAATATCAGTAACAATAGAAAGATGTCCATTTTCTTTTTTTATTGGTTTGTTCGTTTTTTGTTATTTTTTCTCTTTTTTTTGGATATTTTATTTATTTACATTTAAGATGCTATCCCTTTTCCCCATTTCTCACCCTTCAGAAACCTCAGATAAGATCCCGCCTCCTCCGTTTTGCTTTCATACCTTTATAATTAAATGCAAGTATTAAGGTCATTTCTAGGTTCAGGAACTAGCAATTCAATAGATTCAAATAGTCAAGGAACAAGCAAGACAATAAACACAAATACTTAAAGAACAAGCAAGGCAATGAACAAACTCCCACAATCACTCCTGTGATCACTGTTTCTAAGGACTTTTCAGGATAACCAAAATACCAGTGCCTACTTCCCTGTTCTAGCCCAAAGTCATTTTTATGCCTGAAGCCTATTTTCATTCTAGCCTAAGATTTAAATTTGTGCCTGAAATTACTTCTTCATTTCTTTTATTTATTTGATTGTATTGTCCTATACTCCTTTGTACAATTATTTTTTTCTTTTACTAAACTCTACTAATTTACTTGTATTTTCTCTTACTTCTTTAAGTGAATTTCTGTAAATGACTTTATTTCTTTTTATAAGGCCTACATCTTATCTATAATATTAGACTTAAGGTCTTTTTCTTGCATTTCCATACTTCTTGGATAAACACAGTTTAGTATTGTAGGAATGCAATGTTATAGTAGTGTTATCTTATGCAAAATATTGTTGGTTATGTTCTTTCCTAGGCCATAGCCCATCTGAAGGTCTCTAGTGTTGACAGGCCTGGAAGTCCCTGATATCTGTGGGATTCAGGGTGTGCAGATCAAGCTGGAAGTGCCAAGTAGCACCAGGCCTCTGGGCTTTCAAGAAAATATGGTTTGCCATGGCCGACAGAAGGTTTCTTGAGAATATAGTCACTGATAGGCTCAAACTCCTGGTTATCCAGGGTGTTGGTAGTGTTCCATGAAGGCAGTCATAGTTTGTGTTTCCTGATGTCTACTGGCATCTGAGATTGCAGGTACTGATGTAGACTGGAAGATGTAGCACACAGTAGATACGGCAGATCTCCTGACTGTTGCGCTTTCCAGGGATTACAGGAGGGTACGGATTGTGGATCTCACTTGTTTGCTCAGGATAAAAAAAAAAGCCTCCAGGGATATACACAAAGCTTATTTCCAGGGAATGGATTGTAGATCTAGGATTCTGGATTATAATTTAAATCATGTGTAACTGTTCACATATCATGTCAAGAATTACATATTTAAGTTTAAAAATGTTGTACATACTAATATGGCTGAAATTTTATTTTATGCATAGCAAGACTTTACCAGGTTAAAGAATTATCAGGTTTCATCAGAATTTATCTGTCTCAGTAAATATTCCTTAACTTCTTAAATAATTGTGAAATCCATTATTCACATGTGCCTGATATATTTTACCCAATATACTCAAGATCTTATACATTGTTCCATATTATTTTATATTTTTGATAATATTCTATTTTTAATTTATTTTTACATATTCACTTTATATAGCCTTAACTGTCTCACTCATATTCATCCCCTCCCACAATCCTTCCCCATATCCTACTCCTATCTACTTTGAGTTGGCAGGGGTCCTATGAGTATACTCCTAAGCTGGTGTTTCACTTGTCTGCTGGGCTAGGTGCTTCTTCTCCCACTGAGTCCAAACAAGGTAGCCCAGCTCCTAGAACATGTACTATGTACAGAATACAAATTTTGGGATACCTTCCATTCCAGTTGTTTAGGGCCCAGCTGAAGATCAAGGTACACAACTGCTACATATATGCCTAGGTCCAGTTAATTCATGTTCTTTAGTTGGTAATTTAAAATCTTAAGTCCCCAAGGGTCCAGGTTGGTTGATACTGTTGGTCTTCCTGTGGAGTTCCTATCGCTTTCAGGGCCCACAATCCTACCTCCTATTCTTCTTTGAGAAACCCAATCTCCATCCATTTCTTGTCTGTGACTGTTTGTCTATTATCTGTCTGAGTCAGCTGCTACTTAGAGTCTCTCAGAGGACAACATTTTCCTATCTGCAATCATAACAGAGTACCATTAATAATGTCAAAGATTTTGTCAAGTTATTGGGTGGATATCCCCTTTAGATTCTGCTCCATCCCGCTGCCAGAATTGCTTGTCAACAGGATAAATTTTGAGTTGAAAGGTTTTTGGGAGGTAGGAGGCCTCTATCACTCTGTTGGTGTTCCTGGCAGGCTGCAGGAGGTTGGCTCTTCCATAACACATATGCAATATATTGAGACATAGCTAAGGTTACCCTCATTGATGTTTTTGTTCATCTATTATCCTTGGTATCAGTCTCATCCTCAAGATATACCCGATTTCTGTCTCAAACAGTTGTAGAGTTACATTTACTTTCATAAGCATCTAGCCTTCTCTCTTGTCCTTCTCTAAACCTCATCCTTAAATCAGTATTCTCTTCTCCAACCTACACCACCTCCCAGTTTCCATCTGGCTATTATGTCTGTTCTATTCCCCTTTCTAAAATAATTCAAGCTTCCTTGGTCAGGCATTCATTCATATGTAGGTTCTTTGGGTCTTAGTAGTGTAATATGGTACATGTATTTTATGGCTAATATCTACTTGTAAGTAGGTATGTACCATGGATGTAATTTTGGGAGTCAATCATCTCAAACAGAATCATTTTCTCAAGTTTTATCCATTTGCCTGTAAAATCCATGAGGTCTTTTTTTTGTAGCTGAATAGTACTCCATGGTGAAGTTGCAACTCATTTTTATTATTCATACTTCAGATCAGGATTCCACCTAAGTTATTTACAGTTTGGGGCTTTTACAAATAAAACAGCTATGAATATAGTTGAGGAAAAGTTTCTATGGAATGCTAGAGCACATAAGATTTTATCATGAATCATTCCTTGTTTTCTTATAAATATTCTCTCTGATTTTAATCCATTGTTTACTCTTGCAATAGCATTCAGTCCTAATGAAGTATTGTATGTCTGTCCTCATTTCTGTCATTCTGTCATTGGAAAAGTGATTTGTATCCATTTTGATAAACCAGTTTCACAGAAGGAGGAAAATTTTAATTACTGGGTGATAATTGCCACAATTTTGTTTCAAGTTGTACTATTATAATGAATAATTAATGATGATATTCACAACATAAAATGACATATGAAATGACATGAAATATGACATATTTCATGAAATATCTTCTAATATCCATTCTGTAGATGAAGTGGTTTTTGTAGGAAAATTCTGCATTTCAGAACTGCCTTTCTATGATCCTCGGGTTCATACTATTTCCTATATTATGGATGTGTACAGTTTTTAACCTAACTCCAAATTGTTATATAATGATTTGCTTTCATTACTTTCAGCTTTGATTTGTGATTATACCAAGATTATATTCTCCAAAAATATACACAGGACTACTTCCAGAAGAAAATATCATGAAGATTTGTATGTAGTAGCCTTTCACATCTACATTGAAACAAATTATGCAAATATATATATGTGACAGTACAGTATATAAAATGTGTGATTATGGAAATGATCTGTTTGCAAATCATATCTGTTTCATTTCTGAAAATTATCAAAGAGCTCTAGCTTCCCCTGAAATAACTCAGTCTCTTCCACTCTCTTTTTCACAACTGGAGGCTTTTCTAGAAAAAAATAATTTTCAAGATTTCAAGCACAACTATACTCTACACCAAAATCTACAAACATTAAAAAGTAACATTTGGGTGAATAAATTATTTTTTTATGATTTATATAATCACATAATGTGAGATTAAGCAGTACTTCAATACTTTATGAACAGGAAATTTTGGAACAGAGAAAAAGTTACTGAATATTATCAATTTGAGGGATATTTCTCTCAAAATTTATGGCAGCTTCTTCAACAACTACATCTACTTAGGCACAAATTTTACCATGTATATCAACATAAGAAATTGTATATGGAGACATTTAAATGTGAAAGATAACATGGAGAAGGTACTTGTAGAAACTACAATGGAAAAACAATATTAATATATGATATATTAAGAATCCATTACTAAAGTATTACCAAAGCAATCGACATGGAGAGATGTTTTATGAATGTAAGGCCTTATTACATGATTTTATTCCTGAAACAATTCCAAGTGAAAATCATCTAAGTAGCTCAAGTATAGAATATCCTTGTGGCAAGGATGGAAGAGTGGCTGTCTCTAAACACTGGTCTCAATCTTCTTTGCAACAGCATATCATAGAGAGTATTTATACAACTGAAAAGAATGATCCACATTTTAAATGGATGTTTAATTCAAAGGTGGTGTAATGGAACATTGCTTAAGGAGATTCCAAAAGATACACGTGTGAAACCTACAGGAATACTTCAAATGCATCAATAAACTTTCAAAGAGAACTGAAAGCATATAAATGTAATAAATATGGAAAACCATTTACCCAGTCTTTAAATCTTCAGGCTGACTATGGAAATACTACTCAAGAGAAATCTTACATATGTAATGAATGTGGCAAATATTTTACACAGAACTCAAAACTTAAAGTACATTACAAAATTCTCCCAGGAGAGAAACCTTACAGATGTAATGAATGTGGGAAATCTTTTACAGGATACATGGAGCTTAATATTCACTACAGAATCCATATAGCAGAAAAACCTTACAAATGTAATGAATGTGAAAAATCTTTTACTATGTCATCACATCTTAATGTTCACCACAGAGTCCACACTGGAAAGAAATCTTACAAATGCAATGGATGTTGAATATCATTTACTAACTCCTCAAGTCTTTAGATTCACTAGAAAATCCACACAAGTGAAGAACCTAACTAATGTGAAATGTGTGGCAAGTGTTTTACCTGATCCTCCACTTTCCAAGTTCATCAAAGAAGCCATATTAGAAACCAACCCTATAAGTGTACTGAATGTGGCAAATAATTTTCCTCATCCTCAAATCTTCTAAGTCACCACAGAATTAATGCTAGAGACAAAACTTACTAATATAAAGAATGTGGAAAATGGGTAACATAAAAATCATGCCTACAAACACAGAACACAAAGTAAAGAGAAACCTTACATTTGTAAAGGACATGGCAAATATTTTAGCAAAAGCTCACAGCTTGGAGCACATAGACACCAGGAGGATGTCCACATACCAACACACATTCCTAACACCCTGCCAGGTCTGCCTAGTCACTAGGACCTCAGTCTCTCAAGGGTTACATATGTCTTCACTCACTGAGGCCAGACCAAGCATTCTTCTGCTGTATGTTGTGTCCCTCTGACCAGCTAGTGTTTGATGCCTGGTTAGTTGATCAGTGTCTGAGAGATCATCTTGGTGGTCAAGGTTATTTGAGAGTGCTGGTCTTTCTATGAAGTCACCCTCCTCCACCACTTCTTCCAGCCTTTCCCTAATCCAACCACAGAGGTCACCATCTTGTGTGCTTTGGTTGGACATAAATATCTGCCTCTATCTAGCTCAGCTGCTTGTTGGTCCTCTTGGAGGGCACAAGGCAGACTCCTATCTGTATGTACATCAAAGCATCAGTAATAGTGTCAGGCCTTGGAGCCTTCCCTTGAGACAGGTTACAATTTTGGCTGATCATTGGACTTTCTTTACCTCAGTAACCATTTTGTTTTCCTGTAGTTCTTTTAGACAGGAACAATTGTGGGTCAAAGTTTTGACTGTGGGATGGCAACAGCCTTATTTGTGATTGCTATAAGCAATGTCCAGATTCTACCTGTCAGAGTAAATTGAAGTAAATCTTCCTCACACAAAAAGAAACCAAGCTGGATAAACAGAAACTAGTTAAGTGGTCAGGAAATGGTTTATGCAAAATAAGGCACCTGCACATGACAGGTTTTAAGGCTTTGAACTACCTTAAAGCTTAGCATTGTGATCCAGATTTCCAGCTTTTTAGAAATGTCACCTATTCTGAAGTAAGCATTGGTGGTGCAACACTATTGGAATTAGTTCTGCTCACTGTCAGTCATACTCTATAAGTACTCTAAATAAATCTCACTGGCTCCCCAAATGAGACTTTGGTGGGATCTGTTATGTTCTCCTGTGTGTTCTTTACATTGGGTGAGTAAATGTTTGTTGTATTTTCCCAGGAAAAGATTTGTCAAACAATATTACAATGATGGACTGAAACATATGAGTTAAAAGAACTCTTACCTATTTCACACTATTCTAACTTTTAGTCATATCTTAGAAAATTCACAAACAAATTGCCAAACAAGTATAGAAACTAAAAAGTAGGCTGTTTCTGTGAGTAATCCTGGATGCATGGCTATTAAGGATTTGTGAGTTTTGGGGAAAATTTGGAGAAATAGGCTTGGTAAAATCCAGGAACCTTATGAAGAAATTCTAGTGAGCATTGTTGCTTGGAGCTCAGCTCAGAATAACAGAATGGCAAAAGAATTGTAGACAGTAAAGTCAATAACTGTGAGGCTTCATTCGGAAATTAATCTACTGTATATTGTAATGGAAACTATTGGTGCTAAGTTCTAATGGCAACAACAGAAAGACCAGCTTGTATCTTTGCAAGTCATGAATCTATTTATACAATTTAAAATATTTATTTTAGTGTATCACTGGGAGGGCTTGGTTTATCATATGCCTGAGGAGGTCAGAGGACAACTTGGATAGACATGGCATATTTTTTCTCTCTGGGCCTTATGGGGCTATGGCATTGAAATTAGCTCTTTAGATTTTAGAGCAAGTACTGTTTCTTATAATTGGTTTCTAGCACCATCTACATGGCATTTCACAGCCATCTGTCTACTATTCTTGTTGTGGGATAGCTCATACCCTCTTTTTTTGTTGTTTTTTTTTGTTTTTTTTTCTTTTATTTATTAATCTATTTATTTATTTATTTATTTATTTTTTGAACATGAAATGCTTTTTTATAGCATGTTTTACAAGGGGAGGGGGTAAGAGGGGCCAGGTGGTGGAAAAGTACAAAATCGTCTTGGCCTGTGCCTTGAAACATGTCATGGTCTATACGGTACACTGCCTTGAATTATGATCTACCTGCTGTTCTTCAGAAGATATGGTACACTGCTTGAGTTATGGTCTCCCTGCTATTCTTACGATGATATGGTACACTGCTTTGAGTCTATCTGCAGTTGCCAAGCAGGATCTTGCAGTTGCCAAGCTTCAGAGAACATTGTGCAGGTGGGGAAAGGTAGGGGGTGAGCTCATACCCTCTTATAACTTCTCACAGAACCAGGAACTGAAGTAAGAAAGAGATATTATTTATGTGTCTGTTTGTAAATCTTCATACACATAAAATAACAAAACAAATTGAAAAAACTTATGGTGTTGCAATCTACTGTGAATAGGTTTTCTTCCATATACTTTCTTAGATATTCTGAAATGACTCACACAAGACAAAGCATTCTTTTGTTTGTCAGATATCAAATCAGAAAATTGTGGAAGATTTACCAAGGAAAGCAATACAGCAAATAGTGGCAAAATTTCTACTAATTAAGATCTTATGATATCTCAAAATCCATTAGTTTTTTTCATATATTTATTCATCATTAATGTAGTTAATAAATAAGTAAGTGTTGCATAACTTCTCTGTACCCAGCACCCTACTCAGCTATGTCAATGCACACAGACTGAAAAGTATGTGCTCTCCTAGAGTACATGTTTTTGCTGTGAAGCCATAAGATTGTTGGTACAAGTTGATGTGTGATAGTAAAAGTCATAAATAGTATAAATTTGACTGTAAATGAGGAGAACAATAAAAAAGGTTCAAAAATATCTGGATATTAAGGATGGTCATCACTGTAGAAGTAAGGGAAAAAATGAAATTCTACACCCAAGATGACCTACTTTCCAAACACCCAAGTTGTCTTTTTGGTGTGAGATAAAAATAAGAGTCATGCTTTACAAGAAGAACTAAATTTGCTTGAATATTCTCTGAAGGAATATATTTATAGTTACTATAATATCTATAATTATAGCAAATTATAACATGCTTATATAAGCAGTTTATCATATTACAAGAAACAGAACGTTTATATTCAACTGCACTGGATGTCTTTATTTGCACCCGAGTACAATAACTTTAGGATACTTGGTCTTTGCACTTCATGAATCCCAAGCAGTAAAATGAGACAAATGTTCTTACAAAATATTCCTGGAGAAAAATTGGATGACATCCTGAACTTTGCACTAAGATATCCTCATATATAAGGTCAAAGATTAATTCTCAATATTTAATATATTTTACTGATCTGTTCTGCATAACCACTGCACCCAGTTGTAATTTGATATAACATTGTGTCAGACTGAGGATTGCTTTATAAGGCCTACTGCAGATTTCTTAATATGATCTCAATTTCTCAGTTTTTACAGACTTTTTCTCCACACATATTACTTCTTTCTGATTATGTTTTGATCATTAAGTCAGAAGGTCACATTATCTACATGCTTTATTCTTTAATTTTTATGTAGCTGGATCTTGTTTCTTCAGATTTCTTAAGGCTAGTTCAATATGCTTTTTGTCATTATTGTCAGTGATGCACTATGAGCAACTCATCTGCACAAGTTTCCTCCAACAACAATGTTGTTACTGCAGGATGTCCTTCTACCTCCTTTCCTGGGGCTAGATATCAGGGTCAAGTTCCTGGTTTGTAAATAAGACAGATTTCCCAGTGTCTAGAAGAAGTAGCATGAAATTGAAAAAAAAAAAAAGGAAGCAGAATTTACCCAAGGATATATTGGTAGAACTCCGGTAAAGATGAATAAGAATGGGAACTATGATAGTTATAGAAAGAGGAATTAAAAATCACTTAGTCTGTTATCATAATTACAAGAAGTATGGTGGCAGGAAAGGAAGGCACAGTGTTCCCAACATAGTTGGGAACTACTTTATCTGGTTTTTTTTGTTTGTTTGTTTTTGTGAATCAGTTGTGAATACATTTGAAAGAATTTTTGAGGTAGACATGGGCAGAATTTCATTTTTTTAGCTTCCAATTTCTATTATTCAATATTCCCATTTACTTCTATGGTCTGTGTGTTTATGCTCGTAAACTACATGCCTGGCAATCTAAAATACAAGGTACAAGTTTTAGATTTATAGTCAGATTTAAACAACCAAGAGTAACTTGGCAAAAGAGTTTCAAAGAGGAATTGAAATGAAACTTGGATTAAGGTGATTTTAATAGGTGAAAGAACTAACTGAAATGATGGAATTATAATAGAAAAAAAAATACATACCTTCTTGCAGAAAGCTCTGACTACTGCCTTGGCCTCTTACATTTTGGTTTTTTGTTTTGTTTTGCTTATATATAAGGAATAAAATTAATTAAATAAGACAATATAAAATTAATAATCTTTGAACCATGACATAAAGTCTATGTAATGGCTGACTTTTTTCTCTTCCATATTTCCACTTCAATAACTTCTATGTTTTATGTCCCCTAAATGCATGCCTAATGAACTAATTTCCAAAAGGAAAATGTTGGGTATGGTACATCAAAATAACCAAGATCCAATGTCACCTGGATCTTGGCTTTCCTAGGCTCTCTTATTTAAGAAATTTCTGTTCTCTGTTTACAAATTATATGTTCTTTATTATTTTTCTTCCAACAAACTAACAAGAATATTGCATAGATCTAATCACATTAGACATTTACAACAAAACCTAAAAGCAAATTCTGACACTAGTACTGTAGATTAGATACCACAGTGAGAAATACTTGGCTATTTGGGCTTGAATAATTGGGTTTAATTAGTATCCTGGAACCTAGGTAAAAACTCTGGACCTGGTGGTACATTCTTGCATTGCTAGCACTCAGGAAAAAAAAAGATGTGTATGATCCTTATCACTGGTTACCAGTCAGTTAAGTGAACATTGAGTCTTTGTCACACAAAAAAATATGGACTTTGGAGTATATTATCTGAGTAAATATGACTGATGTTGTTCTGTGTTCTTATATAAGTGCATGTATATCCCTACACATAAATGTACCTAAACACACACACACACACCACACACACACACACACAAATACACACACACAAACACACACACACACACACACACACACGCACACGCACACACACGCACACACACGCACACAAACAGACACATTCTCCCTTCAAACATAGCTAGAATTCATGAATATTTTGAGACTTCATTCCTGATAGCTGCCTTGGCTTTACCTGTTATGGCCAAATTCAAAATTGTCAATAATAGAGACACAAACATGTTCATTTCTGTCCCTATCACTGATGAAGAATTTGTTTCTATAGTGTCCTGGAAATTATCTCATTGATACTTCCAGAAACTTCAGTCAGGGAATCATATTCATTGAATTGATTCAGATTCAGTTGAGTAATGTTCATACTCACCAACTATCATTGTCTTCACATCTCCAGCTAAGCATGAAGACATCAAATTGTCTCCTCTTCTCTGCATGAGCCACTTTCAAGGAACAAAAATATCTTTGTGATTAAAGCTCATTAATCAGCCTTGTATGATAGTATATATCAGCATGCCAGCACTGAAGAGGTTGAGATAGAACGATTGTCAGTGTGATTCCAGTCTGAAAAATAAATGAGATCGATTGGAATCCAAGTTTTTCTGTCTCACTCAAGGGAAAATGGTTAGCAATATTTCTGGAAGAGCTAACTGGACCAGGCATACACATGCACTGCAGTTATAGTGATGCCCCATATCAGTTCATAGCCTACCATTTTTTGTATCTTTGCTTTGGTCATATTAAGTTTGTTTTAGCCTTCTGAAGGTCCTATATCACAAAGTCATGTTCTCACTTTAAAGCATTTTTACATACACAATTGCACAACAATAGCAATTAACAGAACACTGACATTGGCCACCTAATATTCCTGTGTGAAATGTTGAGAAGTGGTTTGAGTAATACAGGCAAACTGCGAGTTCTGCATCATTATATTATCATCACTGCAGTCATCTGAGTGAAAATAGGTCTTTACCCAATCTCGTATTTGGGCATTTTGTATACCAAGGATATCATTTCAAGTGTTCAGGATTGTTATTAAACATGCAGCCCAGTTTTAATACCTGAGTAGTACTCCATTGTGTAAATATATCATATTTCCTGTATCCATTGACTTATTGAAAAATATCTGGGTTGTTTCCAGCTTCTAACCATTATAAATAAAGTTGCAATGAACATAGTGCATGTATCCATGTTATATTTTTGAGCTACTTTTGGGGTATATGCGCAGTAGTGATATAGCTGGTTGTTGATGTAGAACCCTTCCCAATTATCTGGGAAAAGATCAGATTGTTTCCAAACTTCCAAACATGGATTTAATAATTAAAAATCCTACCAGCAATGGATGCAAAAATACTCAATAAAATTCTCTCAAACTGAATCCAAGAACCGATCAAAGTCATCATTCACCATGATCAGATTTTATTTTACAATTCACTTATTTTTTAGCAGAATATATGTATTCCAAAGTGATAGAACAATTGGCAAAAATGTTTGTTTGGAAATGTTGGTACTTAAGGATATGGTAAAGTGGTGTTGATACGTGCATTCTTCCAGCAGGTCCTCCAAATATCTTCATCATTCACTGCCTGCTACAGACATCTCTTTCCAGGCAAAGCTTAATGAAACAGAAGATGGATATTTCTAAGAGACATTGGCTTCACCGTATTAATAGAAATTTTGTAGAGCTGTGTAGGGTACTAATTTGTACCATGGCCAACAGGTCTTCTTTCCTTCCACATCCACGTATGCTGGACCAACATGTCATCAACTAAATAGAGAACTGGGCTTTTGAAACAGCAAGAGGCTTCCAGGACCCAATGGGAATGACATTAGCTGAAATACCCCCAAAAAAGGGAGAGAGAAACCTTATCTAGAAGTTAAGTACAGCCCCTTGTTGAGGGATGGGGCTACCAACCCATCTCAAAAATATCAACTCATAATTGCTTCTGTCTAAAGGAGGGACAAAGAGTGGAGCAGACAGAGACTGAAGGAAAGGCCATCCAGAGACTTCCCCAAGTAAGGATTCAACCCATCTGCAGACACCAAACCCAGTCACTATTGCTGATGCCAAGAAGTCCTTGCTGACATGAGCCTCATATAGTGGTCCCCTGAGAGGCTCTGCCAGAGCCTGACAAATACAGATGCAGATGCTCACAGCCACCTATCAGAGTGAGCACAGGGATCCCAATTGAGGAGTTAGGTGTGGGACTGAAGGAGCTGAAGGAATTTGCAACCCCATAGGAAGAACAACAATGTGAAACAACCAGACACCCCCTACCCGCAGAGCTCCAAGGGACTAAACCACACACCAAAGTGTACTCGTTGTGTGTGGGGGAACCCATGGCTCCAGCTGCGCATGTAGCAGAGGATGGCCTTTTCTGGCATCAATGGAAGGAGAGGCCCTTGGTTTCATGGAGGCTTGATGATCCAGGTGAATGCTAGGGTGGTGTGGTGGGAGTGGGTGGGTGGTGGAACACACTTGTAGAAGCAATGAGAGAGGGATGGGATGTGGGTTTGTGAAGGGGAAACCTGGAAGGGGAAACAATACCCTAAATGTAAATAAACAAAATTTCCAACAACAAAAAGAAAAGAAACAGATTTTGCCTCTTCCTCCCTTTGGTAGTATTCACCTAAAAATTAATATTGTGATATTAAGTAAAAATTTGCAAGGAGCAAGAATTTGGGCTGAGAACCCACCAATGGGTCTAAATATCCCACACAATATGTTTAATCACAGTCGATGAACCTAGGCTGGTTTCACAAGACTTTGTAGCCAGAAAATTAGGCCACAAACAACTAACTGTTTAAGCTATAACCAGCTGAATGGTTGGTTGATTAGGCTGTAGCACATTAGAATTTTAATCCTTTTCTTCAGGTTTCCTATTGATGCTCTCTGATTGTGTTGCTGGGGCCTCTCCAGGATTGTTCTGGGAGCTGCCCAATGAGTGTGCTCCATTCCGATACATCTATGTGTGATTGGTGGATCTTTTACCAGTCTTGAGGAAGTCAGTGGATTTAAAGTAGAATCCACAGACCCTGGAAGTGCAGGGTCATTATGCATTAGACTTGACAGATATATTGTGGCCACAGTCCTTGCTCTCTATCTGGGAGTCAAAAATATTTATCTCTTGGCTGCTGAAGCTCCGTGGATTTGTGTGTTGTCTTATCTGAACTTGGTTGAGCAAACTTTAAAAAAATGAAAACTTGTGTCATAAGTCTTAATTAAAAACTAGATTGGGTTTTCTTGAAAAGGTCCTCAGAGTCTGACTGGTTCAGGTAGATACTGAATGGATTCAGCTGGAACAGGTATAGGCTCTATGGAAAGAACTCAAGAGTCTCATTTGCTAAGACAAGGTGACAACTAAGTCTCCTAGGTAAGTAGACTTGCTAGGTTGTGGAATTACCCTAGGTTGATTGATGCTGTAAGAGAGGACATGAACTTATGGGTGAGGACTAGCTGTCAGTTTGTTCTATGGGCTGACAATAAGATGGCTGGGACGTTCATGGTAGTTATGTCTGGAGTCTGGAACTCTGGCTAAACTTTGAGCCTAATAACTCTTGCTATGTGTTTGTTGTTGTTGTGTTAGTTTACTTGATATTTAGTTTTTTGGTTGTGTTTTACTATTTCCTATGTTTTACCTTGCTTTCTAGAAATATCTTAAAAATATAGAAGCTACAACAAGGAAGTTTAAATGTAGGTTAAAATGTGTATTTGTAAGGCAATTTAGACCTGGGTCAAAGACTTCACAGAACTAATAAGATTGTGTTGCTACTATGTTTGGGGATGGAAACCAGGGCCTTCCTTGGGCTAAATAAGAGCTCCACCACTGAGGCATACCCTTCTAACCTATAGGTTCATATTCAACTGCATATAGAAACTTTTAAATGGCTAAATAAAGAGAGCTGTTTGTAGGGTTATACCCTCCGTTCAGTAGGTTCTCCTTCTTAAGGCAGCTTTATTTATTTTAATATTTTATTGTATATTTTATTTATATCTCAGATGTTATCCTTCCACCCCATCCCCCCATCCAAGGAACACCCTATCCCATCCACCTCCTCCTGCCTCCCACGCACCCCCTAACTCCCACCTCCCCACCCTTGAATTTCCCCATACTTGGTGTCCAGCCTGCATAGGACGAAGGATGTCCTCTCCCACCCTTGCCCAACAAGGCTATCCTCCCCTACACATAGAGCTAGAACCATGGGTCCCTCACCATGTGCTCCCAAGCTAGTTGTTTAGAACCTGGGAGCTCTGTTTGGTTGGGATTGTTGCTCACCTAATGGGGGTCACAAACCCTTTCAGCTCCTTCCCTCTAACACCTCCATTGGGAACCCCTTAATCAGTTCAATGGTTAGCCATGAGCATCTCCTCTGAATATGTCAGATTCTGGCATACCTCTAAGGAGACAGCTGTATCAGGCTCTTGTCAGTATGCACTTCCTGACATCCAGGTCAGCATCTAACTTTGGTAACTGCACATGGGATGGATACCCAGGTAAAATGATCTCCAAACAGCCCTTCCTTCAGTCTCTGTTCCACATTTTGTCTCCATATTTGCTCCCTTGAATATTTTGTTCCTCCTTCTGAGAAGGACCAAAGCAGTCACACTTGGTCTTTCTTCTTCATGAGCTTCATGCGATTTGTGAGTTGAATCTTGGGTATTGTGAGCTTCTGGGCTAATATCCAATTATCAGTGAGTGAATACCATGTGTATTTCTTTTCTTTTGTGATTGGGTTACCTCACTCAGAATAATATTTTCTATTTCCATCCATTTACCTAAGAATTTCTTGAATTCACTGTTTTTAATAGCTGAGTAATACTCCATTGTGTAGATGTACCACATTTTTTTTTTTTTTGGATTCTTTCCTCTGTTGAAGGACATCTGGGTTCTTTCCAGCTATTGGCTATTATAAATAAGGCTCCTATGAACATAGTGGAGCATATGTTCTTGTTAAATGTTAGAGCATCTTATGGATATATGCCCAGGACTGGTATAGCTGGATCCTCAAGTAATGCTATGTCAAATTTTCTGAGGAACTGCCAGACTGATTTCCAGAGAGGATGTACCATCTTGCATTCCCACCAGCAATGGAGGAGTGTTTCTCTTTCTCTACACCCTAAACAGCATCTACTATCACCTGGGCTTTTGATCTTAGCCATTCAGACTTGTGTGAGGTGGAATCTCAGGTTTGTTTTGATTTGCTTTTCCCTGATAACTAAGGATGCTGAACATTTTTTTAGGTGCTTCTCAGCCGTTCCATTTTCCTCAGTTGAGAATTCTTTGTTTAGTTCTGTACCACATTTTTAATATGGTTATTTGGTTGTCTGGAGTCTAATTTCTTGAGTTCTTTGTATATATTGGATATTATCCTCTATTGAATGTGGGATTGGTAAAGATCTTTTCCCAATCTACTGGTTGCCATTTTGTCTTATTGATAGTGTCCTTTGCCTTTTAGAATCTTTCCAATTTTATGAGATCCCATTTGTCAATTCTTGATCTTAGAGCATAAGCCATTGGTGTTCTATTCAGGAAATTTTCCTCTGTGCCCACATATTCAAGGTTCTTCCCCATCTTCTCTTCTATTAGTTTCTGTGTATCTGGTTTTATGTGAAGGTCCTTTATCCACTTGAACTTGAGTTTTGTACAAGGAGATAAGAATGGATCTATTTGCAATCTTCTACATGTGGTCCTCTAGTTGAACCAGCACCATTTGTTGAAAATGCTGTCCTTTTTTCACTGGAGAGTTTTAGCCCCATTTTCACATATCAAGTGACCATAGGTGTGTGGGTTCATTTCTCGGTCATCAGTTTTATTCCATTGATCTTCCTGCCTGTCTCCAAAGTACCAATACTATGCAGTTTTTATCACTATTGCTCTGTAATGCAACTTGAGGTCAGGGATGGTGATTCTTCCAGAAGTTCTTTTGCTGTTGAGAATAGCTTTTGCTCTCCTGCTATGCTGGGAATTTTGTTATTCCAAATAAATTTGATAATTTCTCTTTCTAACGCTGAAGAATTGAGATGGGATTTCAATTGAGATTACATTGAATCTGTAGATTTCCTTAGGCAAGATGGCCATTTTGCTGTAGTAATCCTGCCAATACATAAGCATGGGAGATTTATCCATCTTCTGAGATCTTCTACAGATATCTTTCTTCAGGGATTTGAAGTTCTTGTCATACAGATCTTTCATTTGCATGGTTAGATTCACACCAAGGAGTTTTAGATTTGTGACTATTGTGAAGGTTGTCATTTCCAAAATTTATTTCTCAGCCTATTTGTCTTTTGAGTAGAAGAAGGCTACTGATTTGTTTGAGTTGATTTTATGACCAGCCACTTTGCTGAAGTTGTTTATCAGCTATAGGAGTTCTCTGGTCGAAGTTTTGGGGTCATTTAAGTATACTATCATAGCATCTGCAAATAGTGAAATTTTGACTTCTTCCTTTCGTATTTCTTTCGCTTTGACTTCTTTTTGTTGTCTAATTGCTCTACCTAGGATTTCTAATACTATATTGAATAGATAGTGAGAGTATGGGCAGCCTTGTCTAGTCCCTGATTTTAGTGGGATAGCTTCAAGTTTCTCTCCATTTAGTTTGATGTTGGCTACTGGTTTGCTGTATATTACTTTTAGTATGTTTAAGTATTGGCCTTGAATTCCTGATCTTACCAAGACATTTACCATGAGGGAATGTTGTATTTTGTCTAATGCTTTCTCAGCATCTAGTGAGATGATCATGTGTGTTTTTGCTTTGAGTTTGTTTATATAGTGGATTACATTGATGAATTTCCAAATATTGAACCATCCCTGCATTCCTGGGGCAAAGCCTATTTGATCATGATGGATGATTGTTTTGATGTGTTCTTGGATTCAGTTTGCAAGAATTTTATTGAGTATTTTTGAATCGATATTCATAAGGTAGATTTGTCTGAAGTTCTCTTTCTTTGTTGGGTCTTTGTGTTTTTTAGGTATGAGTGTAATTGTGGTTTCATAGAATGAATTGGGTAGTGTTCCTTCTGTTTCTATTTTGTGGAATAGTTTGCAGAGAATTGATATTAGGTCTTCTTGGAAGGTCTCATAAAATTCTGCACTAAAACCATCTGGTTCTGGGCTTTTTTTATTTTTTTTGGATGGGAGACTTTTAATGACTGCTGCTATTTCTTGAGGGGTTATGGGACTGTTTAGATGGTTTATCTGATCCTTATTTAACTTTGGTGCCTGGTATCTGTCTAGAAAACTGTCCATTTAATCCATATTTTGCAGTTTTGTTGAGTATAAGCTTTTGTAGTAGGATCTGATGATTTTTTGAATTTCCTCAATTTCTGTTGTTATGTCTCCCTTTATAGTTCTAATTTTATTAATTTGGATGCTGTCTCTGTGCCCTTTGATTAGTCCAGCAAGGGGTTTATCTATCTTGTTGATTTTCTCAAAGAACTAGCACCTAGTTTAGTTGATACTTTGCATAGTTCTTTTTGTTTCTTCTTGGTTTATTTCACCCCTGAGTTTGATTATTTCCTGTGGTCTACTCCACTTTGGTGTAGTTGCTTCTTTTTGTTGTAGAGTTTCAGGTGTTTTGTCAAGTTGCTAGTGTATGCTCTCTCCAATTTCTTTCTGTAGACACTTAGAGCTATGAATTATCCATTTAGCACTGCTTTCATTGTGTCCCCTAATTTTGGTATGATGAGCCTTCATTTTCATTAAACTCTAAAAAGACTTTATTTTCTTTATTTCTTCCTTGACCAAGTCATCATTGAGTAGAAAGTTGTTCAGTTTCCACATGTATGTGGGCTTTTCATTGTTTTTGTTATTATTGAAGAGCAGCCTTAGTCCATGGTGATATGATAGGATGCAAGAGATTATTTAGATATTTTTGTATCTGTTTAGGCCTGCTTTGTGACCAATTATATGGTCTATTTTGGTGAAAGTACAATGAGTGGCTGAGAAAAAGGTATACTAATTTGTTTTAGGATGAAATGTTCTATAGATATCCATTAAATCCATTTGGTTCATAACTTCTGTTAGTTTTGCTGTGTCTCTGTTTAGTTTCTTTTTCCATGATCTGTCCATTGCTGAGAGTGGGGTGTTGAAATCTCCCACTATTATTGTGTGAGGTCAATATGGGCTTTGAGTTTTAGCAAATTTTCTTTTATGAATGCCCTTCCATTTGGAGCATAGATGTTCAGGATTGAGATTCATCTTGCTTGATTTTGCTTTTGACTTGTATGAAGTGTCCTTCCTTAACTTTTTTGAAAACTTTTGGTTGAAAGTCAATTTTATTTGATATTAGAATGGCTACTCCAGCTTGTTTCGTGGGATGATATGCTTGGGAAATTGTTTTCCATCCTTTTATTCTGAGGTAGTGTCTGCCTTTCCCACTTAGGTTCGTTCCTGTATGCAGCAAAATTCTGGGAGCTGTTTTAAGTATCCAGTCGGTTAATGTTCGTCATTTTATTGGGGAATGAGTCCATTGATGTTAAGAGATATTAAATAAAAGTGATTGGGTCTTCCTGTTATTTAAGTTATTAGAAGTGTAATTATGTTTGTGTAGCTATCTTCTTTTGGGTTTGTTGGAAGATTACTTATTTTTTCTACTTTGTTGTTTCTCTCATTGTATTGGAGTTTTCCATCTATTATCCTTTGTAGGGCTGGATTTGAGGGAAGATATTGTGTATATTTGGTTTTGTCATGTAATATCTTAATTTCTTCATCTATACTGATTGAGAGTTATGCTGGTTGTCGTAGTCTGGGTTGCCATGTGTGTTCTCTTAGGGTCTGAATGATATCACTCTAGGATCTTCTGACTTTTAGTGTCTCTCCTGAGAAGTCTGGTGTAATTCTTATAGTCCTGCCTTAATATGTTACTTGACCTTTTTCCCTTACTGTTTTACTATTTTTTCTTTGTATTGTGCATTTGATGTTTTGATTATTATGTGAGGGGAGGAATTTCTTTTCTGGTCTTGTCTATTTGGAGTTCTTTAGGCTTCTTCTATGTTCATCAGCATCTCTTTCTTTATGTTAGGAAAGTTTTCCTCTTTAATTTGGTTGGAGATGTTTACTGGCCCTTTAATTTGGAAATCTTCACTCTGATGTATACCTATTAACCATAGGTTTGATCTTCTCATTGTGTCCTGAATTTCTGGAATTTTTGGGTTAGGAGATTCTTTCATTTTGCATTTTCTTTGACAGTTGTGTCAATGTTTTCAATGGGATCTTCTGCACATGAGATTCTCTCTTCTATCTCTTGAATTCTGTTGGTAACGATTGCATCTATCACTCCTGATTTCTTTCCTAGGATTTCTATCTCCAGGGTATCTCCTTTTGAGACTTCTTTATTGTTTCTATTTCCATTTTTAGATCCTGTATGGCTTTGGTTAATTCCTTCACCTGTTTGTTGTGTTTTCTTGCAATACTTTAAGGGATTTTTATGTTTCCTCTTTAAGGAATTCTACCTCTTTACCTGTCTTCTCCTGTATTTCTCTAAGTGAGTTGTTTATGTCCTTCATAAAGTCTTCTATCATCCTCATGGGAAGTGATTTTTAATCTCAATCCCGCTTTTCCATTGTGATGGGGTGTCCAGGACTTGTTTTGGTAGGATAACTGGGTTCTTACGATGCCAGGTAACTTTGGTATCTCTTGCTTATATTCTTGTGCTTGTCTTTTACCATCTGGTAAACTCTAGTGCTGCCTGCACTCACTGTCTATGACTGGCGGCTATCTTTCCAGTTATCCGGCTTGTGTCAGAACTCTTCATAGTCCAGATGTCTCTGTCACCCTGTGATCTAGAGCTCCTGGGTGAAAGAGCTCCTGGAACTCAGGCTTCTCCTGGGATCCTGAAATCCTGCTGCTCTGAATGCAGTGTTTCCTCTGCTGGTTCAATTGCAGTGATTCCTCAGCTTCTCTGAGTGCCGTGGTCATACAACTGTTCTGCTTCTATAAGAAAATTCGGGATATTGTGTCTTCATGGGAGCAGACCTGCTAGATCTAATCATTACTTTAAGAGAAAATGAATCTTTCTTCCCTACCTGATACTCTCTGAGATGATGACAATTCATTCAGGGTGATGGAGCCGCATGATTTTTATCTGTATATCAGTTGCCTTCTCTCTGGCTCTAAATTTCATTTCATCTGTTTCTTCTGTCCTTTTGCTTGCTTTTTCTTTATTTCTCTTTTTTTTCTTTTTCTTGGTATATCTTTGTGTACATGTATTTTGAAAATTAGTAGAAGCCAGAGGACCACTTAAAGGACTACATTTTTGTGTTTCACATTGTGGGTCTTCAGTAAAACTTAGATTCTCAACCTAGGTGATAGAAACATTTGTTCTAAAGCCATATCTCCAGTAAAAACTTTCTATTTTATTTACATACTCACATTTTACCACCTTAATATCTCCATTCTGTGGGTCAAGTCTCTATCCCATTATTCACTTGGAATGCATCACCTCCATAACACAACACTTGAAAATACTTAATTATGTTTTCAACATATTCCATATATAGATTGTCATACATGGGCACACTTATATCCATAATTACAACAATAATTTAAAATATAATAAATAATATGAGCAAGGAAGAGTTAGTTTTGGCTCACAGTTTAAAGGTATTAATATATCATAGTGGGAAAGATGTGCTACTACCTACAACTTTGAAAGAGGAACAAGAGAATGAAGTCTTCTTCAGTCAGAAAAATTTAGCAGGAAGTAGATCTGTATTTAAAACTTGTAGACTCTACCCTCCTAAAGATCTACAATCCTGGCAAACAACACCAAATATCTAAAGACACAATTTTGTAGGAGATGATTCACATTCAGACCATAATACACAGTAAGAGGCTTGTAAGATAATGAACAAGGAGTAGTATGACATAGGATCTGGAAAGAATTCAGTCTTAGTGCCATGACTACTGTAGATTCTTGACCCTCACATGGTGTAAAGTATAGAAAGACACAAGAAATTAGGTTGCTACCTTCATCTTGCATTATCTATATATTAGTTATTTCAAGTCAGTTTTACCATAGTAACTTGAACCTCTCTCTATTTTAGAGCTTAAATGATTTTATTGGATATTTCATTTATTTACATTTCAAATGTTATCCCTGTTGCTGCTTTCCTCTCTACAAATCCCTTATCTCATTCCTCCTCTCCTTGCTTCTATGAGGGTGCTGCCTCATCTACCCAACCACTTCTACCTCACCATCCTGGCATTCCCCTACACTGGGACATTGAGCCTTCAAAGGAACAAGGTCCACTCCACCTGTTAATTCCACATAAGGCCATCTTGTGCTACATATGCAGCTGGAGCAATAGATTACTAAATGTGTATTCTTTTGTTGGTGGTTTAGTCCCTGGGAGCTCTGGAGTTCTGGTTGGTTCATATTGCTGTTCTTCCTATGGGGTTGAAAATTCCTTTACCCCCTTCAATCTTTTCTCTAACTCCTCCCTTTGGGACCCCATGCTCAGTCAATTGGTTGTTTCTGTGTATTTGCATCTTTACTTGTCTGGCTCTAGCAGAGCATGTCAGTAAACAGCTATATCAGGCTCCTGTCAGCAAGCACTTCTTTGTATCTGCATTAGTGTCTGGGTTTGGTATCTCTAATCCTCTCTTAACAGTCACAGAATGATCAATAATATGTAATATATGAGGTCAGCAAGATGCTCAAAGTGTCACTGTATCAGATTACTTGACCCAGACCCTACATGATATGATAAATCCAACTCTCCCAAGTTGCCATCTGACCCCTATACATGCTTGGGCATGACACTGAACACTCATGGAAGAGTATCAACAATTAAGCACATATGTGTGAGCACACACACATACATTCACAAACACACTCACTCATAAGCATATGACAAAATAACTAAGGTAAAATTTAATGTAGATTCATGTTAAGTAGTAGCAGAGTGTAAATTTGTATGACATGGACTACAAGGTTCATATCCTGCAAAGTTATTGTTCACTCTATTAAAATGTGGGTATTTTTATGTCTATAAATTTTTCTCTATGTATTTCTGCATTCCTTTTCATTGTTTACTTTAATTTCAAATTGGGCAATACATCTACAGAGAGACAGTAAAAATTTTCATCCTTGCATCTACCTAAGCTCTGAACCTACTACCTTGTAATGGTCTGTATTCAACACACACTTCTTGCTTCATTGATTGAGTATCCCTGCGAAAATCATTTTAAATTAGTGCACATTCATGTCAACCTTGTTTCTCTGATGTTCCCTTTTTCTGTTTAACCTCACTGTTTCCCATTTCTAGGATTCAGCCCATTCCTTTCTCTTGTCTTTGTTTTCTATCTTATACCTTAAAAGACACTTTCCTTCTGAGTTTACATTTATGTCTGATTTTATCCCAGCATCTATAGTTGAATTTTCTAACAATCATTACTTTCTAGCAATCATTACAAACTTGATAAATCAGCACATGATTTTCTTTTCAGAGAGAGTCTAAATAAGTATAGACTTGCCTTAAAAGGACCTAAGTCTGTCTTGGTTTGTAATCACTTTCTGATTCATACACATCCAAGTATCTACTGAGTGTTAATCATAGTGACATGTTTCACTTTTTTGGTTTTGCAAGGTACTGGGACTGAAATAGGAGTAGGCAAAAATCCTGTTATCTGAACTCCTATTTTTGATCCTTCCAGAATCATTTTATTCTTCCTGCTCCTCGTATCCCTGTGTGTGTGTGTGTGTGTGTGTGTGTGTGTGTGTGTGTGTGTGTCTGTGCTTGTGTAGTCCTTATCTGGGTTTAGGTGTGCTTGCCTGTAAAAGTACTTCTAAAATCCTGAAGTTGATGTTGGAATGTCTTTCTCAAACATTTTCTATCTTCTCTATTTTTTAACCTCATTTATCTATTTGTGTATGTGTTGGTACATACATGTGACATAATATGTTGGTGAAAGAGAAAAATTGAAGAAGTTGGCTCTCAACTTCTGACATGCACATTCCATGGATAAACTTATGCTAGCAGGCTTGAGTACAGAGCCATCTCACCTCCAACTGCCTCATATTACTTGGGTAATGTTGCTCAAGGCACCTATAGCTCACAATTTTTTGAGACTAGGGAGTCATGCAGTTTCAGGAAACAATCTACTCATTATGTTCCTATATCCAGTCCTGTGTTTAGAGAAACACACGTGCAATTCCTTTGATTTATGGGATGATGAAAATCTGACACAGGGGTTCTCACTTGGGCTCAAAACACTTCTATTGAGCCATCATTTCAGCCCTTTTTGAAGTTTAACTCATCAGTTTTCTACTTATTAAAGCCAAATCTCTTAATTTTCTTTTAAATTGAGAACCTCAAAAATATCAATCTTTTAACTTAGTCCTCCTAAAAGAACATGAATCCCCTATCTGTTTCCCAGAAATGGATAAAATACTGTACCCACTATTCTTTCTATGTGAAAGTTCACCTTCCATCTACCCCTAGTTCAAACTGCAATGTTGAAAAATCAAAGAGGCCTTTACATTTAATGGTTTGTGACTACTTATTATTGAAAAGGAATTTTGATCTCAGACACCACAGTGAGGCTACATCTTTAGAGAAACCACTGTTCCAATTTAGGTTGGAACCACGTGGAGGGAGAGTTGCATGTTTGCTAGATACATACTGGGGCTTGTTTCAGCCCTTGTACATTCTTTGGTTGCTGGCTTAGTCTCTGAGAACTCCAGGAGTCCATGTTATTTGACCCTCTTTATCCCTCTGTGGAGTTCATAGTTCATTCAGTGCCTTCAATCCTTCCTCCAATTCTTCCATAAGAGTCACAAACCACCATCCAATGTTTGGCTGTGTATAGCTGCATATGTTTCAGCTACATACATGCTAGAGCCTCTCAGAGTAGAATTATAGTAGGCTCTTGTCTGCAAGATTAACAGAGTATCTGGTAATTTCAAGGATTGCTTGCTTGCTCACTGGATGGGTTTATAGTTGGTCATTACAAGTAAGATAATAATCATTATAAAAATCCTATGTAAATAATGGCATTATTAGTTTCTTGAAAAATTGATGTGGTTTAGAAGCATGAAGAATAGAAAAAACAGAAACATAAGATATTCAGACAAAATCATTATGCATCAAATATAAATTACACTTTTTCCTAATGAAAAAGAAAGATGAAGAGCATCAGGTTGGGGGTATAATAAATGAGATGGACATAAACATTCCAAAATGCATGAAAGGGGTTCAAGTTTCTTTATAGTTAGAGGAATATGAATATTCAGTAACACATCTATATACAAGTGGGAGACTCGTCCATTCAAATCACATATATTCACTTGTCTCTGCCTCCAAACAGTCAAAGTTAAGAGAAAGTGTCAACATATGCAGAATCAGTGGTGAGTATTTAATAGAGGCAATTTCATATAAAGATAATAGTGCTTCTATCTTAGAATGTCTCCATAACAAACCCATTTATTTTAAGAAATAGTAACCTTCAATCTTCCTTGAGTTGCATACTCATTATTCAGGTATGCCTTTACTGTGCCACGAGTCTTAATAATTGGAGGAACATTATATTATTTTACTATAAAAAGGTAAATAAAATATAGAGATTATTAAATAAAAAGTACACCATAAAATTTGAAAATTTCTTTGTAGACTAGTACTACATCTTGCATTTCTAAAACTTTTGCCATCTGGATCAGATAGCCATAAAATGTGAAAATCATACAAGAATTAAATAACACATAGAGAAAAAGGAAACAACTGAAAATTTCCAACAAAACCTTGAGGCACAATATGAGTTTATGCTAGTATTTCTTTTAGGGACTGGTGTGAGTCCATTAAGGTGAGTTTTGTAGCAGAATAAAACTTGTCTGCTTCGATTGTCAAGTATATTCTTTGTAAAAATTAAATGATATTGGTTGGTAAGGATGACTTTAATATAACTGTAATTTCAGCCTCTTATCAGCCAAAAGTGCAAACATGGAAGACATTATTGGAGAATAAATTTCAGCTGCCTTCAGTGACAGGTGAAAGCACTAAAAATGGTGAATAGCCGAATAGATATTTTGATCATGAATTCAAAGAAGCAATGTCAGGGTTTAAATTACCTGGTGAGATAATATGATCATGGGTCTTTCTTAAAAACAACAAACTCATGGTATTTTAGAATGGGACATGGAAGCCAGAAGAAATATCTCTGCAGAGACAGTGATGAAGCAGGCATGTATTGGCTCATTTTTTTCTTGGCCCCATGCATGTCTCTAGCTTCCCCAGTATGAATAATCCCTTCAGCTGTGGATACTTCAAAGATTCTGGCCATTATTTAAAAGAGATGTGTCAATTCTGTTTTGATAAAACACCTCAGATAAGTGTATAGAAAAGAAAAATGTAAATCTTTTATTTCTTTTGCCTGTAGAAGCTTATCACTTCTTCATATCTCTTCTGGCACAAGGCATGGGTTGTGGCCTGTATTGATTCCTCTTTCCTACTCTTCAGTTTTACTAGTAACAGGAAGGATCTGCTGCCTCTACATGAAGATGGTTTCTGGAAGTTGAAATTTTAATGAATACTTTACTGAGACATTCCCTATTGAATGAGAAAGGAAGGATGGCTTCTTCCCAGGTAAATGTGTGCATGATTATGGGACAAGTTGACTGTTCTTAGATGAATATTTCATTTTCAGAACTTTCAAACCCTCCATATTCTATTCAAATGTACATAACTATTTTTTCATATAATTCTCAGTATTACCCCTCGTTTCTCTGTCTTAAGAGACCTCCAAAAATCCCAAAAATCCTTATTGGACTTGATTTACTCTATTACAATAGAAAAGGCTGTGTACAGCTCTTGACTATGTACAGCCCTTAAAGAAGAATGTTGCCTTTACATAGACCAGACAGGGAGGGTTAAAGAGAGGATGAAATAGGTCAGTGATGGCCCTGAGAAAAATTCAGAGAGAGAATTAGACAGATGAATGCTGGTACAAGAATTGGTTTTGAGTCTCTCTAAAGTTGTCAAACCTACTTCCTCCCTTCTTGGGACCATTATTTGGGTTCTTTTTGTTTATTTCTGCTGGTCCCTGGGCCTCAATTAGGCTGACTAACTCTGTGAAACAACAGATAAATAATTTGGTAGCAAAACCTTTTCAGTTACATTATCATAAGTTCGCTATGGAGGCCCACGAGACTCAAGATGGGGTTGTTACTTTATACAGGGTGCTCCCATAACCCATCTCCACCCAACTTAAAAGAGGGGAATTCTGCCCCTAGACCAAGCAGAGAGGGGTCACCCAGAACCCCTTCTGACTGGTGATCTGAATTCTTGCTTAGGCTGCAAGGCTAATCACTGCAAGGGAATATAAATAAAAGTTAAAAATATATCTCTGGGTTTCCTGAGGGACAAGCCTGACTGTATAGTGGTTGGTGTCAAAATTATCCCCTCTCCAGGAAAAAGACATTGGGATGGGTATGGCCCTCATGCCTCATTGGACAATGACAGGGGGACTGGGGCCATTACAAGGTCCCCTTCAATTACTGGAGGTCAGGCCTCTATCCCCACCTTCACAAGATTAGAATTGCCACAGACCTTCTATACTTAGAGAAGGGAGGAGATGTCAGGGGCATCCCTGATTACACACTGAGGACCTAAAGTAAGCCATATGCCTAAAATCAGCAATAGGCCTGTCATACATGTATACTAACACCAAGTCTTGTGTCTCTGTGATAAAACATTGAAACAGATGGCTATAAGCTATTGTAAACAGGCAGCTTTTGTGGAAATTTACCAGCCTGAGTAGTCATAGACCTTGTAAATAAGTGGCCTTGGCAGACAATACCAACTTAGATGAGGACAAGTGAGTGATAGGCAGAGTCATAGTGACCTGTCCCCTGAACCATCACTCAGCCAATACCCGGTTCTGAAAGATATCTGTATTCCCCCTGAACACCCACACTCCAGTGGCATCCCCTTCCCCACATCCTGCCTTTCTGTGTTCATAACCCCTGTGTGAATGAATTACGATTTGAGAAAAATAAATAAATTATTTAAAAAAAATAGAAGGAATTATAAAATTCAAAAAAATGTTACATCATTGGTGAACTAAAAACAGATGTTCCCTTTTACCAGTCTCCTTCAATTTTCTAGTATAACTTGTATAAATGATTACATAATTTGAAAATACTTAGTTTTCTGATCGTTAAAATGTGTGTACATGAGATTATAGATTAATGTATATACTTGATTTCTACTTTGAGTCATGTGGTCATTGTTTGTTTGTGAAAAAAGGCACATGTTTCATGAATCATTTGTCTTAGTGTCTATTTCAATAGTTCTCAGCCTTCCTACTGCTGCACCCATTTCATAGATTTCTTTATGTTGTGCTGACACAATTATGATTTTTTAAATTAATTTTTATTAGATATTATATTTACATTTCAGATGTTATCATCTTTCACCATTTCTCCCCCACTCAGAAACTTCCTATCCCATCCCCCCTCCTCAGGCTTCTATGAGGATGTACCCCTACCCATCCATTGCCTCCTACCTCTCCAACATCGAATTCCCCAACACTGGGCCATCTTGCCTTCATGGGACCAAGGATTTCCTTTCCCATCTATACCCTACAAGGGTATCCTCCGCTACATATATAGCTGGAGCCATTGATCCCTCCCTATGTGCTTGCAGGCTAGTGGTTTAGACCCTGGGAGCTCTGATTGGTTGGTATTGTTGCTTGCACCATGGGGCCTCAAACCTTCTCAGCTCCTTCCATCTTTAAATTCTCCACTGGGAACCCCATTTTCAGTTCAACGATTAGCTGTGTGCATCTGCCTCTGCATATGTCAGGTTCTGGCAGACCTCAAAGGAGACAGCTATATCAGACTTCTGTAAACATTCATTTCCTGGCACTCACATCAGCGTCTGCCTTTGGTTACTGCACAAGAGATGTACTCAACATTTCTTTGGCCAATTGACTCAAGGGGATACTGTTAATTTTAATTTCAGGATCTACTGACTTTCATGGATGTGGCTATAGAATTCTCTAAGGAGGAGTGGCAATGCCTGAATTCTGCTCAGAGGGCTTTGTACAGAGATGTTATGTTGGAGAATTACAATAACCTAATATCTGTGGGTAAGAGTATTTTTATTCCATAAATTCTACTTCACCATAGGAATATCTATATCTCCTACGACTATTTTGTTCTACTATCCATTAATTGGTCTTTCTCTTATATTTTTATAGGTATTGATTACTCTCTGATTTATACATTATATGGTGTTTACCTTTTACTTTTATTTATATTTAATGTGCTGATCAATAAATCTTATACCTTTTATAAAAAGGTACACTATTGCTTTCATAAGTGAATGTACTTTGACTCCAGCAGTTTTCTTTTTTCAGATGTGTTAATTTTACAATGAAATTCAGAATTTTAGAAAGGATTCAGTTTGAAGACTCTTAAACACTTTTAAAAGAAGTGAATAAAGAAAGTCATTCATTTATCTTTTATTCTCTCCATCTCACATACATCTCACCTTCCTGTGCTAGTACATAGCTACATTCAATGGTATATCTTTGTGCTCACTTGAATGTACAGGTGTTGCTGTTTCAGAGCCAGATGTAATCTCCTGTCTTGAACAAAACAGAGAACCATGGATTGTTGGTAGAGAGGATACAGCAGGAAGAGAACCAGGTAATCTGAAGTGAAATTTTATGTCATTTGATGATTTGTAAACCCAAGAGAAATTTAGACATGACATATGACTAGAGAAGCTCTCCAATAGAAATCATTCCAAAGAATTTATTTCAGAATAATGAACCAAAGAAAGAGTATAAACACGAATGCTATATGATTTTTGCCTCATTTTAACGGAACACTGATGTTTTGAAATATATAATGTTGTAACTATTTTAAAATGTAGCCAACTATTTTACATTTTAATTTCTGTCATTTTATCTGTTACATGTGAATGAACTGAAATGATCCTTTATGTTTGAGTGAGTTATTGATTTATTCCCCTTTTAGAAGTTTTATGAGTATATTTTGTTCATATTTTTTTCTATTTCAACTTCACCTTCTTGCTCACCATCTCCACTATCCACATTAAATTAACATAATTGTTTCTCTGATAATTCTATCTCTGACTCTATCTTTGTCTTTGTCACTCTCACTCTTTCTCTTTCCCTCAGAAGGAAAACAATACTAGAAACCAAAAATGTATATAAATATGGAGTCTGATTTGTTCTGGCAACTTTTCCTGAACAGAAGGCATGCTCATTCATAGTATAAATCTTATTTTCCCTCTCTCAGAGATTATGTAGGTTAGAGATTTACCTACCTCAGATGATACTTTCTACCTCTATCCTTCTTAAAGCTGGGGTTTTGTCTCCCTTTTACTGGTCTTGCAAATACTGTCATTATTCTCAATGAGTTTACATGAGCACTGCTCTCATTGTGTCTAAAAACTTGCAATTTATTTAGCATAATTTACCAAATGTGGCCTTTAAAATCCTTCTGTCTTATCTTCTTCATAGGTCCCTGAGCCTTGATATCAGGGTGAGATAAAGAAAAGTTACATAAGACTACGAACTCCAAAGTCTCTCGGTTACTGTACATAGTTGATATACATATTAAGATTCTCCATTGAAGTCTGAGTGATACAGAGATCTAATGGAAAAGGAGTACAACTTTAGGAGTCATATTATTACTATTTTTCTTTGTAGTAACAAAAGGGGCTTGTTAATGTATTTGAGAATTGTTCTCCTTGTATCTTTGGAGTTGAAATATTGATGGAGATTGCATTGAATCTATAGATTATTTTTGGTATTATGCCCATTGTTACTAGGATAATCCTCCCAATCCATGAGCATGGGAGATGTCTCCATCTTTTGAGTTCATCTTTGATTTCTTTCTTCAGAGACTTGAAGTTCTTCCCATACAGATATTTCACTTGCTTGGTTTTGTTGACATCAAGATATTTTATATTATTCATGACTCTTATGAAGTGTGTACTTTCCCTATTTTCTTTTTCAGCCCATTTGACCTTTAAGTAGAGGAAATCTAGTGATTTTTTTAGTTAATTTTATATTCAGACACTTTGACAAATTTTTTACCACATGTAGGAATACTCATGTTGAACATTTGGGGGCAATTATGTATACTGTGTTAAAACTCAGGATAGGAAAAACACTTTTCAATAGTAACAAAACTTCTGGGAGAATAACCTTCCCTGAACTCAAGTTTTGTAGTTCAGAGCAATAGTAATAAATACTGCATGGTGATTGTACAATCAGAAAGATCAGTGGAATAGAAATGAAGACCTAGAAATCAACACACACACACTTATGTTCTCTTGATCTTTGACAAAGAAGCCAAAACTATCCAATGGCAAAAAGAAAGCATTTTACACACATGGTGCTGTTTCAAATGGCAATTTGCATGTGGAAGACTGCAAGTTGATCCATTCTCATCTTCACTAAACTGCTGTATTCTTGTCCTTAACTAGCTAATTAATATCCAGAGACATTCTAAGTGCAAAGAACATACCTGAATCTTAAAAGCTAACTAAGCACTTGCAAGAAAACTTGCATTGTTACTTTTATTGAAGTTCCTCATTCACATTCATTGCTTTCAGCTTCATCAATTTTTTTGTATTTTTTCATAAAACATGATATAATGTTGTGTATACAGCTTATATATATTAAAAACAAATGTAATAAATTATTTTAAGCAATAATAATTCTCCAATATAAGAGATGTTTTACTCAGCAAGTCACAAGTAATTAAAGCTCATTGCTAGATGGACTCAAGGCACAGGTTTATTAGACCATCAATTTAGAAGTAATGACAAGTTTCTTCAATTTTTTCTTCAATGCAGAGACCCAGGATACATTTTCTATTTTCTTTTTGTTTTAAAAACCCACTATGAAATTAACTTTTTATTGGATATTTTATTTCTATTTATGATGCTATCCCCTTTCTCCATTTCCCCCCACCCAGAAAACCACTATCACATCCCCCAAATATCCAGTAAAAAATTAATTTCAAAAAACAAATAACCCCAAAGGCTTCATATAAGGATAATGACCAATTTTATCACATACTTAAATCATATATATTATATAGATATATTACATATATTATTATACATTTACTAAGTGCTGTATTTCATCATCTTAATTTAATCATTGCATCAAAGTAAAATATAACCATCAATTTAATAATAAAAAACCCACTATGAGTTTGTTCCAAAATACCTTAGCAAAGATATGTGTATCCCATATTAAAATAGATGCAAATATTTACATCCATTTACAAAAAGAATTTCCAAATATTCAAAATATTTCAAAAGAAGAAAATCAAAATCGGTTGCAAAACAATGTAGTATGATTAAGATTTTTTCATTCTGTAGATTCAGGTAGTTCAGCACATGTTTATTAATATATAATTAGTTAAACATAAAACTGCAACAAAGAAATTACATTATGATTTCACAGATTCTGAAAAAGATTGACAAAATACAGCATCATTGCACTATAGTTTGTCTGACTAGGGATAGTAGAGGTGATTTTGAAAATGTCTGTGGAAATAACTTTCTGCATGGAGAAAAGCTCAAAGCCATTCAATTAAAATCAAGAACAATAGAAGAATATCAATTTTCCACAAAGATATTCAATATATTTCTTCAAATTTTATCTAAAACATAAACTATTGTAATGAATTTATAGGACAGATATAGAAAAGTTGTCAAATATCATTATTTTTATAATAATTTTATAAATAAAATTTGACAGATTATTACTTGTACTTTATAATCAAGTTTTATGTAGGTCTATTGTTTCTTTGAACAGCAATGTCATCCCTAGTTTCATCATAATTTATGCATATATATGTAAATTTGTCATATGGATGTCTTATAAGTTATGTAAAATTTCTACATATTTAATGTATAGTGCGTGTAAATAAATATAAACATATGTATTTAGCATGATTTTAAGTAAATATAGAATAATATTTCCAAGTGGCTTGATTAAAAATACCTTTTTCATTATGAGTCAAAAATCTTACTTCATTAGTACTGATCCTTTGCCCCCTACTCTTTTATAAATTTTGTCCATGTCCTAGCTCATATTTTATATTTTTCATCCCTATCCAACTCTACTAATGTGAGTTAGAAAAATGAGAATTATTTTCCCACAGTACATGATTAGCCATAGACGTTTTCAAATGCAGGTTCATAAATAAAAAATACATAATAAATATAATATAATAATATAATATAATATAATATCACAGAGAAGAGAAGCCAACTCACAGTGATGTTTTAAAGTACTTGTAAATACTCATAGTTAAAGATACACAAACACACAGACAGGTAAACTCACATATATAAGTATATGTGAGTATACTTATACACACATATAAGTATACACAGATATGTATAATCTAAAAAAGTCAAAAATGACAATGAGACTGGTAAACATGGAAGGGTAATTGGGACATGCTTTTGGGAAAAAGAGATGAAAAATGTGATGTACTTCTACTTCAGTTAAAAATTATATATTTCTGTTAAGTAATTTATTCATGTAACATCAAAATTGAGCACCCCACCCTCCATAGATTCCATCACTTATACAGGCCATCCCCTATACCCAATTACCTTCTCCTCGGAGAAGTATGAAAAAATCCCCTAGCTGCAAACACACCATGGCATAACAAATCACTGCAGGACTGCCCACATCTACTCATGTTGACTCAATAGGAAGCAGCCCAGAAGGAGAAACTGAATACACATGTAGGCCATGGAATCAAGGATTGATTCCACTCTAGTTGTTGGGGGATCCTCAGGAAGACCAATCTGTACATATGCTACATATATGCCAGGAGGGGTCAGGGGTTTAGGTCCAGTCCATTTATAGTCTTTGGTTGGTGGTTAATTCAGTCTCAGGGAGCCACGAAGGTACAGGTTAGTTCACTCTGTTGGTCTCTTTGCTGAGTTCCTATACACCTCATGATTCCTCAATTCTTCGGCCAAGGCTTTCCGAGCTCTGTCTAATGTTAGGCTTGGGAATATCTCCCTCTTTTTCCATTGGCCACTAGACTGAACCTCTGAAAGGCCACCCACACTTGACCCATGGCTGAAAGCATAACACAGTATTATTAACAGTGTCAGGGATTGGTTCTTTTCCATGGTATGTGTCAGAAGTTGGATCAGAAATGGTTTGGTATTGCCTCAGTCTGTGATTCATCTGTTCACTGTACTTCTTTTATGCAAGAAAAATATTTTTGTTATTGTTTTGTGGGTAGATTGATAGCCTTATGTCTCCACTAGGAGTCCTGCTTGTTTACAGGAGATAGACAGTTCTGGATACATATCCAACTCTGGGAGGAGTATTAGCTAGAGTTATTGTCCTAGACTCTATAGTCATCCTTACTTCATTCCAGGAGACTGGCACACTCTAATGATGCTGCATTCCCTTCCAGCTACAGATAATATTCACTATCCTAGTCCAC